>NC_143132.1:140897366-141197366 GCF_059928025.1 Delphinapterus leucas | reverse complement strand
CATTGAGTGACCCCTGCCTTTCCTTTCCATCTACCACCTTGTGCCTTATCATCATCTCCATGTGCCCAGTTAAGTGGATGTATGGGTTATATCATCTTAAACGATTCCATATTTACAATATTAAAATGATGTCAGGGGCCATGAACATCTGTTGTGGGTTTGCTGGATATCTTGTGCTAAAAGGAGTTGCCAAACATAAGTTCTTTCTGAAAAAAATAAACATACTTCACACTTGCTTACCTCTAATGTGATGACAAGTAACTGTCAGTATTAAGGTACCATGCACATATTTTTGAATAGATTAGCAGCTTTTCTCTTCAAGGTAATGATGACATTTTAAAAATGAGTGAAAATAAGAGCTTTTTCAAAGACACTCATGCTATGGAAAGGACATTTTAAAACTGGTTATTTGGAAATGTTTCATCTGTTTGTGATGTTCTGGCCAACAACAATTTAAGTGCATCACTTATTTACAACTCTCAAAGTACACTAAAAGATTATGGAAACAGAATTTTCTAACTAGATTTCTAACAAATCTTCTGAATGAAAAGATAAAGAGTCAGGGTTGAATCCATTTTTTTTAATTTAGAAAAGTAGCATCTTCCAGTTAAATTTTCAGAAGAGTTGGATGATGGTTAATTTTATGTGTCAACTTGAGTGGGCTAAGGGTTGCCCATAGTGGTGAAACATTCTTTCTAAGTGTGTCTGTGCGGCTGTTTCCAAAAGTGATGAGTGCTGGAATCAGTAGTCTAGGTAAAGAAGATTCTCCCCAAACGATGTGAACAGGCACCATCCAGTCCGTTGAGGGCCCTAATAGAACAAAAAGGCGGAGAAAGGGCTCCTTGATCTGGGGCATCCATCTTCTCCTCCCCTCAGACATCCGAGCTCCTGGTTCCTGGGCCTTCAGCTTCTGACCCATCCCCACCGCCCCCTCACTCACCTCGCCCATTTCCTCTTTCTCTACTTCCCTATCCCCTTCCCAGTCCTCAGACCTTGGAACTTGGACTGAATTATACCACCGGCATTCCTGGTTCTCCAGCTTGCTGATGGCGTATTTCAACATATCTTACCTCCGTAATCACATGAGCCAGTAATAAATCTCCTCTTATATATCAGTGTATATCCTAGTGGTTCTCTGGAGTACCCTAATACAAGCTGATTAACATTAAGGAAGAGAGAAATTTTATTAGCCAAATTTTAACAAAAATCTTGGCATAATTGATGGATTCCAAAATGAATACCATACTTTAGCAAGGGTAGCCAACGATGTCTTTCCTCCATTCAGACCTATATCTCCTTGTGAGGTAGCTTTTTCTGGCATGTCATTCACAAAAACCGACTATCACAAAGCATTTAAGCAAGATTTCCAAAAAGTAAAGAAACTTAGTCAATCACACTCCTACGGTTGAACATATTTTAGGTAGAGCATAAAATACCATAATATGTAAACTATTATAAAAATCAATTTAAATATAGCTTATTTTATCTCTCTCATTTAAAAATTATATTATGCATATATTTTCTAACGTACATAACGGATCAGTACAAGTGATTACATGCATATGATTCGTAAGTAAATAGTCAATGTTAAATGTCAAGCCCCCCGATTTTAACTAGCAAAGAAATAATCAAAGTTGAAAGAACCCTGCTCTAGGATCCAGTTGATCCTAATGCTTAGCCATCATGAGGGTCTTAAGGCTGGCTCTCAGCACACACAGAATTCTGGAACTCCCCCAGACGCCCATTAGCAGGGGCAGCTTAGGAGAACACAGGCCTTACCCTTATCCTTATGAATGAGGGAGTTCTCCTTCATCCCTCTAGTTCAACTGATGCTTTAGTATCCTCTGGACCATTGAATTTCACTGTCCAGTGGACGTGTTCCATCCTGGTCCTCTTGCCGTGTTCTTGTAACTTGGATTCATTGTGCACCTTTTCTAAATGATACTGCTGATGAAAAAGTAATTCCTTTAAAACATTCAGTTATAAGAATATTATGCATCTTGTAATTTGTTTAGAGGTGGTTGAGTCTCTCGATCATGTAATTATACCCTCATTTCCTCCTGAGGCCTGATGACGGTGAGGTGAAATACCCAAAGTCACTCTGAATTCTGTGGCATAGCCGAGACCAGTCCCCGTGGCTCCTGCTCCCAGGCTGGAGACGTCTGTCATTCTCCTTGTCCACCTTGCCTGCCTTGCAGACTCCTAGGATAGAACTTTCTCACTATTCCCACACACACCATTTCCCCTCCTTCCTGAGTGGCCACAGGAAAATTAAGACAAGCTCTTCGGTCTTGTGCAGTAAACAAAAAACAGTTACAACTCGATTACCCTTTCAAGGACAGTTATTTACTTGATTCCTCATTTGTTCATGGTCTGAATACTGAGTTGGAAAATTGGTCTATTGTTAATTAGTTTGCCAGATCTGGCCTCTAGGTTCAGGAAGTGTTAAACCCAGTGAAATTGATGGGAGAAACATATAAAAATAATAATTACTGTTCTGTAATGAAACTGACCTTTGTTTTTTCCCTCAACCATGTGTCTACAATGGCTGCCACCCAAGTGGAGGACAATAAAATACAAAATGAGATTAAAGCAGTCAGGAGAGCCAGTTGATGGGCTAAGAGTGATAGTGTGAGATGCAGAGGGAAAAGGGGGCGTTATACAAATATGAATGTTAATAAATAAGAATTAAGTAGCTAAAAGAAGTCACCTTGGACAACTTTTCTTCTTGAGATTAAAGTGTGTGCCTGCCACAGTGATCATTCTGTTTCATTGTTACACTGTGTTAGTTAAGGCTGGCCAACTGCTGTAACAAATGAACCCCTGTGTTTCCATACCTTAACACAGTAGATGTTTAACTTTCACACAAGTGACAATCCATTGGAAGTCAAGGGTGGGGGTATCTCAGGGTCACACAGTTTTTTGGGCTTCTGCCAGCTCCGCTGTTTTCAACTTTGACCTTCCAGGGTTGTCCAGTACATTGACATCCCTGACAGGATGAGAAAACTAGTTGGTTACTGAACCAAACTTAGGTCTGCTCGCCTGTTCAGTAAAGCCAATCTACTGACACCAGGTTGTGGTGAAGGAAAATACAGCATTTATAGCAGGGCACCAAGCAAGGAGAACGGGCAGCTCATGCTCAAAAGACCCAAACTCCCTAGTGGCTTTCAGGGAAGGGGTTTTAAAGACAGTGTGAGAGAGGTGGCTACAGGGGATGTGATCAGCTTGTGCACAGTTCTCAGATTGGGTGGCATCAAAGTGAAGTTTCAAGCATCATCAACCTTCTGGTTTCAACCAGTCTAGGGTCTACATGCTTGCAGTCAGTTTTCCTCTGGTGGGCTCTGCTTCCTGTACAAACAGCTTAGGAATGTGTGTCACGCCTGTATCTGTATTTTTCAGGGAACTGCAGGTTCGGCAACTCTGCTATGTGGCCGACTTGGAGTCTGAATTGTTACCAGTTTCCCAGCCCAACAGCCATTCTTTGTTTGTACATCTTCACATTTCCTGATCATTAACTCTTTGAGTCAGCCTTTTGAGACTCAAGGGAGACCTGGGAGACTAAGGCAAAGGCCTTTTACTTCAAAGGACAGGGGCACAGGGGCTTGTATATGATTCCAATCTCCCCTTTTCTTTGATACTCCTCAATCTTGAAGGGAACAGGTTCAGGAAAAGAAGGGGAGTAAAGTTTTGGATAGAGAGGTTAATCATAAACTCAGCAGAGGAACTCAGTTTTAGGGGGACTTTGTTTCAAGAGTTTTTCTCCATACATTGCCATTCTTAGCTGTTTTGATAGCCCTTTAAGCTTATCTTCTGTAGTGTTTACTGAAAATGTGTTGAAGAGAGATGAATTGATGAAGTGGAGAGCTGTAATATGTTATACAGAATCGTCAGCCCTATATCTGACCATCGTCATGTTATAGGTTGGGGTTCTTAGTTATGTGATTCCTTCTGGCCTTTTCTTGAAGTTCCTATTGTGGTACAGGTGCCTGATTCATCACTTCCCTCTTTCTCACTATAACAATAGCAATAAAAATAGAGAATATTTCAAATTATTCCATTTAAAGTAAACGTTGTATGATGCATACCTGCTTTGAACTGCCTTTGAGGAACACTGCCAAAGTAGCAAAATTTGAAGAAGGCAGAAAAATGACAGGAATGGGTAGAGTTGTTTCTCATGAACTCAGAAAAGAGGTAAACCCTTTACCCTCATCTTTCCAGCCAGTGTCTGGAGAAATCCCACCATATTTTCTCCTAAAGGTTCTAATTGAATGTATCTATTATGTAGTCCGCTTACAAAAGAACCTGCTGCCAAGAATGTCAGTTGTTAACTTGAGATCAACTACTTAATTTACTTAATTGATAACATCTTATTTAGGCTCTCTTACTTGAACTTCCTTGCATTTGAATTCTAGAGACTAAGCAACTACACATGAAACAGTATTTGAAATAGCACTGAAAATAAACTAAAATTTCAGAATATATTTAGGACTTACTCATTCAAAAGAAATTGACCTCTGATTGAACAAGGGAGAAGAGATTTCATTATCACAGAAAAAACACAGTTTGGTGCCCTAAAGGATTTCACTGGCGGGTTTAATGTGTGTGTGTGTGTGTGTGTATATATTATTATTAAAATTAGAGTCATTTCCTACCAACCATTCCTTTTGCTATAGGAGAGCAAACAATAGAATATAGATAGTATGAATGTTCTGTTTCCTTCCTCTCCTCTTTTCTCATTTTCTTCATTCATTCTTTCTTCCTTCCTTTTTTAAAAAAATAAGACATACTTATGAGCTTCTTGAAAACAGAAAATGTAGAGAATAACTTTGAGGAGTATTTAAGACAGGGTCAACAAAGGCTTAGTGAATGCATCCAGAGCTTTGGATGGTGAACAGTTAGTTGTATTTCCAAGGTATCCACCTATTGATTGAGTCGGTGGAAAAATATATAGATGAGCAGGTTTGCGAGAATGTTTAGGTATAAGAAGGTTGGATAATGAGTTGGTTTTGAGTAGGTTGTGGGATATCCAGGAAGAGATGTCCAGAAGACAACTGGGAATGTGTGTCTAGAGCTGAAAGGAGAGATCTGGAATAGAGATACAGGTTTAGAAATCTTGGAAGATGGATATTAATTGTAGTTGAGGGAATGCAAGTGATCTCAGGAATGGTATGTTGGGGAGATCAGAAGAGAGCTGGGAAGGGAATGACAGGACATAACAGGGAAAGAGGAAGGAACATGTGGAGAAGACTCAGAATGTGGAAAGCCATGAGGGGATAGACTTATATTTTAATTTTTTTTAATTTTATTTTTTTAATTGGTGTAACATTGATTTATAACATATAAGTCTCATGTATACAACATTATATTTCTACTTCTGTATACACTACAACGTGCTCACCACCAAAAATCTAGTTTCTGTCACCTTCCAGTTGACCCCTTTACCCATTTCACCCTCCCCCTGCCCCTTTCCCTCTGATAACCACTACTTTGTTCTCTGTATCTACGTGTTTGTTTTGGTTCATTTATTTTTTTTGTTTGTTTATTAGTTATATTCCACATATAAGTGAGGTCATACAGTACTTCTCTTTCTCCCTCTGTCTTATTTCACTTTGCCTAATGCCCTCAGGGTCCATCCATGTTGTCCCAAGATTTCTTCTTTTTTTTGTTCATGGCTGAGCAGTATTCCATTGTATATAGATATACCACATGAGAAAATAGAATTATAATTGTCCAAGTGTGGATAATCCCAAGTACCTGGAAATGGTTAGTGACAGATGTTGTAGAGAGATCAACTGAAATTAAAAATAAGCAAATAACCCTGTTGGAAGTTGCTGAGATATTTAGGGTGATGTTGAGCATCTTTTCATGTGCCTCTTGGCCATCTGTATGTCTTTTTTGGTGAAATGTCTATATATAGGTCTTTCACCCATTTTTTAATTGGGTTGCTTGTTTTTTTGATATTGAGCTCCATGAGCTGTTTGTATATTTTGGAGAGTAATCCCTTGTCCGTTGTTTGATTTGCCAATATTTTCTCCCATTCTGAGGGTTTTCTTTTCATCTTGTTTATGGTTTCCTTTGCTGTGCAAAAGCTTTTAATTAGGTCCCATTTCTTTATTTTAGTTTTTATTTTCATTACTTTGGAGGTGGGTCAAAAGAGATCTTCCTGTGGTTTATGACAGAGTGTTTTTCCTATGTTTTCTTCTAAGAGTTTTATAGTGTCTGGACTTAAATTTAGGTCTTTAATCCATTTGGAGTTTATTTTTGTGTATGGTGTTAGGTAGTGTTCTAATTTCATTCTTTTACATGTAGCTGTCCAGTTTTCCCAGCACCACTTACTGAAGAGGCTGTCTTTTCTCCATTGTATGTTCCTGCCTCCTTTGTCGTAAATTAGGTGACTGTATGTGAATGGGTTTACCTCTGGGCTTTCTGTCCGGTACCATTGATCTCTATATCCGTTTTTGTGCCAGTACCATACTGTCTTGATTACTGTAGCTTTGTAATACACTTTGAAGTTGGGGAGCCTGATTCCTCTAGCTCCATTTTTCTTTCTCAAGATTGCTTTGACTATTTGGGGTCTTTTGTGTTTCCATACAAATTGTAAACATTTTTTGTTCTAATTCTGTGAAGAATGCTGTTGTAGTGTGATAGGGATTGCATTGAATCTGTAGATTGCTTTGAGTTGTATAGTCATTTTCACAATATTGATTCTTCCAATCCAAGAACATGGTATATTTCTCCATTTGTTTATGTCATCTTTGATTTCTATCATCAGTGTTTTATAGTTTTCTGAGTACAGGTCCTTCGCCTGCTTAGGTAGGTTTATTCCTAGGTATTTTATTTTTGTTGTGATGGTAGAGGGGATTGTTTCCTTAATTTCTCTTTCAGATTTTTCATTGTTAGTGTATAGGAATGCCAGAGATTTCTGTGCATTAATTTTGTATCCTGCAACCTTACCAAATTCATTGGTTAGTTCTAGTAGCTTTCTGGTGGCATCTTTAGGATTTTCTATGTATAGTATCATGTCATCTGCAAACAGTGACAGTTTTACGTCTTCTTTTCCAATTTGTATTCCTTTTATTTCTTTTTCTTTTCTGATTGCCGTGGCTAGGAATTCCAAAACTATGTTGAATAAGAGTGGCGAGAGTGGACATTCTTGTCTTGTTCCTGGTCTTAGTGGAAATGCTTTCGGCTTTTCACCTTTGAGAATGATGTTTGCTGTGGGTTTGTCATATATGGCCATTATTATATTGAGGTAGGTTCTCTCCCTGCCCATTTTCTGGAGAGTTTTAAATCATAAGTGGGTGTTGAATTTTGTCAAAAGCTTTTTCTGCATCTGTTGAGATGATCATATGGTTTTTATTCCTTAATTTGTTAATATGGTGTATAACATTGATTGATTTGCATATATTGAAGAATCCTTGCATCCTGGGATAAATCCCACTTGATCATGGTATATGATCCTTTTAATATGTTGCTGGGTTCTGTTTGCTAGTATTCTGTTCAGGATTTTTGCATCTATGTTCATCAGTGGTATTGGTCTATAATTTTCTTTTTTTGTGATATCTTTTTCTGGTTTTGGTATCAGAGTGATAGTGGCTTCATAAAATGAATTTGGGAGTGTTCCTCCCTCTGCAATTTTTTGGAAGAGTTTGAGAAGTATCGTTGTTAGCTTTTCTCTAAATGTTTGATAGAATTCACCTGTGAAGCCATCTGGTCCTGGACTTTTGTTTGTTGGAAGATTTTTAATTACAGTTTCAATTTTATTACTTGTGATAGGTCTGTTTATAGTTTCTAATTCTTCCTGATTCAGTCTTGGGAAATTGTATCTTTCCAAGAATTTGTCCATTTCTTCGTGGTTGTCCATCTTATTGGCATATATTTGTCTGTAGTAGCCTCTTATAATCCTTTGCATTTTTGCGGTGTCAGTTGTGATTTCTCCTTTTTCATTTCTAATTTTATTGATTTGCATCCTCTCCCTTTTTTTCTTGATGAGGCTGGCTAAGCATTTATCAATTTTATCTTCTCAAAGAACCAGTTAGTTTTATTGATCTTTGCTATTGTTTTTTTCGTTTCTATTTCATTTATTTCTGCTCTGATCTTTATGATTTCTTTACTTCTACTGACTTTGGGTTTTCTTTGTTCTCCTTTTTCTAGTTGCTTTAGGTATAGGGTTAGATTTTTTTATTTGAGATTTTTCTTCTTTCTTGAGGTGAGGTTGAATTGCTATAAACTTCCCTCTTAGAACTGCTTTTGCTGCATCCCATAGGTTTTCGGTTGTTGTGTTTTTGTTGTCATTTGTTTCTATGTATTTTTTTTTATTCCTTCTTTGATTTCTTCAGTGATCTCTTGGTTATTTAGTAGCACACTGTTTAGCCTCCATGTATTTCTGCTTTTTACAGTCTTTTTCTTGTAATTTATTTGCAATCTCATAGCGTTGTGTTCAGAAAAGATGCTTAATACAATTTCAATTTTCTTAAATTTTCCGAGACTTGATTTGTGACCCAAGATGTGATCTGTCCTGGAGAATGTTCTGTGTGTACTTGAGAAGAAAGTGTACTCTGCCACTTTCAGGTGGAATGTTCTATAAATATCAATTAAATCTATCTGGTCTGTTGTGTCATTTAAAGCTTGTGTTTCCTTATTTATTTTCTGTTTGGATGATCTGTGCATTGGTGTAAGTGGGGTGTTAAAGTCCCTTACTATTATTGTGTTACTGTCAATTTCCCCTTTCATGGTTGTTAGCATTTTCCTTATGTATTGCGGTGCTCCTGTGTTGGGTGTATAAACATTTATAATTGTTATACTTCTTCTTGGATTGATCCCTTGATCATTATGTAGTGTCCTTCCTTATCTCTTGTAACAGTCTTTATTTTAATGTCTATTTTATATGATACAAGTATTGCTACTTCAGCTTTCTTTCGATTTCCATTTGCATGGAATATCTTTTTCCATCCCTTCACTTTCAGTCTGTACGTGTCCCTAGGTTTGAAGTGGGTCTCTTGTAGACAATATATATATATGGGTCTTGTTTTTGTATCCATTCAGCCAGACTGTGTCTTTTGGTTGGGGCATTTAATCCAGTTACATTCAAGGTTATTATCGATACGTATGTTCCTATTACCATTTTCTGAATTGTTTTGGGTTTGTTTTTGTGGGTTTTCTTCTTCTCTTGTGTTTCCCGCCTAGAGAAGTTTCTTTCGCATTTGTTGTAGAGCAGGTTTGGTGGTGCTGAATTCTCTTAGCTTTTGCTTGTCTGAAAATATTTTGATTTCTCCATTGAATCTGAATGAGGTCCTTTCTGGGTAGATTAATCTTGGTTGTAGGTTTTTCTCTTTCATCACTTTAAGTATATCCTGCCACTCCTTTATGGGGATTCCTTTGTATGTTATTTTTTGTTTTTCCCTTGCTGCTTTTAATGTTTTTTCTTTGAATTTAATTTTTGTTAGTTTGATTAATATGTGTCTTGGTGTGTTTCTCCTTGGGTTTATCGTGTAAGGGACTCTGCGCTTCCTGGACTTGGGTGACTCTTTCCCTTCCCATGTTAGTGAAGTTTTTGAATGTAATCTCTTCAAATATTTTCTCAGACCCTTTGTTTTTCTCTTCTTCTTCTGGGACCCCTATAAGTCGAATGTTAGTGTGTTTAGTGTTGTCCCAGAGGTCTCTGAGATTGTCTTCAATTCTTTTCCTTCTTTTTTATTTATTCTGTTCCTCAGCAGTTATTTCCACCATTTTGTCTTCCAGCTCACTTATTCGTTCTTCTGCCTCAGTTATTCTGTTATTGATTCCTTCTAGTGTATTTTTCTTTTCAGTTGTTGTGTTGTTCATCTCTGTTTGTTTGTTCCTTAGTTCTTCTAGATCTTTGTTAAACATTTCTTGTATTTTCTCAATCCGTGCCTCCATTCTATTTCCGAGATTCTGGATCATCTTTACTCTGAATTCTTTTTCAGGTAGATTGCCTATTTCCTCTTCATTTATTTGGTCTTGTAGGTTTTTACCTTGCTCCTTCATCTGTGACATTTTTTTTTTTGCCATCTCATTATTATTATTATTATTTTGATGGGTGGAATTGTGTTCCTGTCTTACTGGTTGTTTGGCCTGAGGCTTCCAACACTGGAGTTTGTAGGCTGTTGTTTAGAGCTGGGTCTTGGTGCCGAGATGAGGAACTCCAGGAGACGTCACTGTGATGAATATTCCCTGGGGTCTGAGGTTCTCTGTTAGTCCAGTGGTTCGGACTCAGAGCTCCCACTGCAGGAGCTTCTGTCCAACCCCTGGCTCATGAACCACAATCCCGCAAGCCATCTGGGGCAGAAAAAAAAAAAGAAAAGGAGAACAATAACAGTAAAAAATAAAATTAGACTAGGAAACTAACAGATATGTTAGAAAGAATATAAAAATTAAAATATAGATGAAACAACAACCAGAAAGTAAAACAGAACCACACTAGTAAAAAAGAGGAGAAGGGAAAACAAAAACAGAGGTAGAAAAGGCCTTGGCTGTGGAGGGCGGTCCCTAAGCAGGGGTGGGGTTTGGGCTGTGGGTGGGACCTATGCTTTGGACCCACCAGGCTGGGAAAGGCCCTGGGTGGTGTGGGGATGGGGCTTAGGCTCATCGGAACAGAAGGGGCCCAGGCGTGCCCCCTGCCTCTGGTCTCAGAGGGCTGGGGACCCCACATGGGAACCCAGCAGGCTTCCTGGGCCCCAGTGGCCTGTCCAGCCTCCACTTCTGCTCCACTCCTGGAGGCCCCTTCCCGCCTGCCACTCCTACTCTCCCCAGGCCTCCCTCCTACCCCCCGGGACCAGTGCGACCCAGTGTGGGGGAGGTGGCCTAGCAGGGCGGGGGGCCTGGCCTGGGAGCCCGGCAGGCTTCCCTGGCCCAGGTGGGTGGGGCAAACACCCTCGCTCCTCCCCCTGCTCCTCCAGTCCTGGAGGGCCCCACCTGCCTGCCTTTCTTGTTCTGCCCTGGCCTCCCTCCTACACCCCCAGGACCAATGTGGCCCAGAGGGTGCCTCTGAGGGTGTAGGACCCGGCCGGAGAGCTGGGCAGACTTCCCTGTCTGACTGGGCAGGGGAAACACTGGGTGCGCTCCCACCTGATCGGAGCTCCCGAGGGTCCCTCCAGGCGTGGGAACCCCTCCCCCCTCTCAGCCGCTCCTCAGGGGCGTCAGTCTCATCCAGCCTCCACTTCTCCTGCCCCCTCAGTCCCCCCACATTCTACCATTTCGTTTGGGGGTTCCTCCTGTCTCCTTGGGTGTCGAGGTCCCCCACCAGCCTCCAGCAGGCAGCCAGTTGTGAGGAGGTGTGAACTCCACGCTTCCCACACCGCCATCTTGACTCCGCCCCTCCCTGAATAATTTACTGTATTGTTATTTGTTGATTTTCTACAAATTATTGGGAATTCCCTGGCGGTTCAGTGGTTAGGACTCCGTGCTTCCACTGCAGGGGAGCCCCGGGTTTGATCCCTGGTTGGGGAACTAAGATCCTGCAGGCCGCACTGAGTGGCCATAAATAAATAAATGTTAACCTTTTAAAAAATAAAAATAAAATTATCTACTGCTTTTTAATGTAGGTGTATAGACAGATAAAGATTGAAGGTTCTAGACATCATTGATCATTAAATAGTGCTATCTAGAAAAAGAAGTCACATTTTCAAGGCTGTTGAGAGCTCCAAGAATGACAAGAATTTTCCTCACTGCTGCACTGCTGCTCTCTGGAACCTTCCCCCACAACTCAAACATAGTTGACAATCCCTCTTCCTTCAGATTGCTGTTCATCGTCACTTCCTCTGGGAAGTTCCTCCCTGATCTCTCTGATGAAATAAAATCACCCCATTCTGCACTTCCACCGCACCCTATACTTCCCTTATCTAAGCACTCGGCACGGGCACGGTCTTACACTGATGTGTGTAATTATTTCAGTGTCTCATCCTCCCGCTCTTTAAGGGTAGAGTCATAACTATTGTGTCACCATTGTACTGCTGGTATCTAGCACGGCACCTGACACATAGGAGGTATTTGGATAGAAGGATTCGTGGATGGGTGGCTGGCTGGCTGGCTGGATAAAGACAGAAGAATGTTTCTTTCCATAGTGTCTTCACCCCAGCTCTGTGTTGTCTTCCTTCTACATGGATTGCTGTTTCTGCCCCTCTCCTACTGGCAGCGTCACAACCTCCCTTGCCATCCAGCTTAGATAGCACCTCTTGGTTTTAAAATGACATCCAGATTCTCAATTTCCTAGTAAAACTCCTATGAAGACCCAGACAAACAAAAGACAATATCACACCAGAAAAACAAAATGAAATAGTCAGACAACCTACTGCCTGCAAGGAATTCAACTCAATTAGGAAAAGTTAATTATATTGCCTGTGTTCTTCTTTATGAAGCAGGGTGCCATCCGCAGCCACTCAGCCAGCTGCTCCTTTGTGAAATAACCCACCAAACAGGGGTTTGGTCAGGTAGTCATGGCCAAATCGTGTTCACTCTGCTGTCTGCTGACTGGACTTCTTTCCATTTTTGTGAGCTGAATTGTGATCATGATGTTGGACTCAGTGAGTTAGGCTTCTGTTCATCCCGAGAAACTTTGGGAGCAGCATGAGGTCACACTCACTGCCAGCTAGACTTTTTTGAGCTTCTTTCTAAAATGGGTGTAATGGCAGCATCTTTGGCCTCACACTGAGGACAGGACTTGTGTGGGCTACTCTCTGAGCCTTCCATTAGTCATGCGGACATGCAGGTCAGATGGATCTTCGCCCTAGTTCTCTGCAGCTCTTTCTTTAAAGGCCAGACTCTGGCGAGCTCTTCGTTTTATGTAGTTCATAGATCATACCGTGTACCAGACACTTTGCAAGAGGCAGAGAGGATACGAAGGGAGATCGGGACGTGACTCAGCCCTCAGGGGACTTACACTCTACGTGCAAGACAGACATGTATACAAGTAACCATCATGCAAGGCAAGGTGGAGTAAATGCAAAATCAACTTAAAATTAGCACGCTGTTAGAATGGAGGCGGTGGAGTGATGTGGAAATTCACAAAAGGCTTCCCACAGGAGGCGTATTTGACTAAGAATGAGAAGGATTCCAGAAAGCAGAGAGCAGTGTGTAGACAACTCTAACCTGAGAGAACAGTTTACCTAAAGTCTGGAGATGTGGGGAATGCCCATAGACTGTGGTGAGCGAAACATGGGGTACATGGTGGGTGATACGAGAAGTGTTTTAGGGCCCGGATCATGGAGGTCCTTGAATGTCACGCTAAGAAATTGGAACTTTATTTGATTGGCAATTGAGACTTGATTCAGAACTAAGGAAGGGAGGTAAAAAAAAATCAGGCCTATATTTTTAGGTGATTCTGGTGGCATTATATATACAGATCAGAGGGGCACGAGATTAGAGACTTGACATAGTCAACAGAAAAATTAAGACAGGTTTGAACCACCGTGAGGGTCCTGGTCATGCAGCAGTGGGATCGCACCACGGGAGTCATTGGGGAGGCGGGACGGTGGAACTTGCCCAGCCCCAGATGTGTCATGTCCTAGGTTTAGGGTTCTAAGGAGTGGTCTGAAATGTTAATACCAGACATAGAGGCTTAGCAGGTTTTTTGGGGTTTTTTATTAAATTTATTTTATTTATTTATTTTTGGCTGCGTTGGGTCTTCATTGCTGCATGTGGGCTTTCTCTAGTTGCGGCAAGTGGGGGCTACTCTTCGTTGCGGTGCACGGGCTTCTCATTGCGGTGGCTTCTCTTGTTGCGGAGCATGGGCTCTAGGCGCGCGGGCTTCAGTAGTTGTGGCTCGCGGGCTCTAGAGTGCAGGCTCAGTAGTTGTGGCGCATGGACTTAGTTGTTCCATAGCATGTGGGATCTTCCTGGACCAGGGATCGAACCCGTGTCCCCTGCATTGGCAGGGAGATTCTTCACCACTGCGCCACCAGGGAAGCCCTATGTTTGCTTTCTAATTTCTCTCTTGGACATTTTAAAGTTCAGTATAAATACTTCATGGTTATCCTAAAAAGTATCAGAAAAGATAGAGTGTAAGTGAATGACCTTAGTAAAAGTGTATTTACATAATAGAATTTTTAATTGCAAGATGTTTTATCATTGAAGTTACTCCCAATATTGCATGAGAAGTATGACTGTGCAAGGCTTTCTTTTACCAGACCTCAGTGCAGGAGCTCAGCTTTTGTTGCCTTGGCAATTACAATAGCAGGTCACGAAAGGGAAGAAGATGGGGTAAAATTTCTCAAAACAGGGTTCTCAGTCCTATGGGGTCACATAGACTTATTCTTGAGGATTCAAAACTCCTAAAACCATTTTGTAAATAGCTTCTATTTTGATGATAATTTGTTTAAAATTATTTTAACATTTCTAAAAATAAAAATTTATGATGGTAATTTTTATATCTGAGATTTTAGTTTCTTAAGTCTCTTTCCCAAAATGGAATATTTAAGATTCTTTTTCTTTTTGAGATTCTCTCTTTCCTTTTTTGCTTTGTATCATTGACAGTTGGGAACCTTCAGTCTTAGGAAAAGATAAATGGGTTTCCAGTTGTCTCTAAACCATTGAAGTAAGGCTCCTCCTCCCCCACTCTGCTCATATTCAAGGAAGGGAAAAGGTGAAGAGTTCAGTGCTGCTGCACAGAGCTCACCAACTACCTAAAAGGAATATTTTGAGGCCCAGGATTAGTAACAAAGAAAATGTGTAAACATGAACTGCTTTCCATATTTTATATATATATATATATATATATATATATGGGCATGTTAATCTTTCATCTTCCTGCATGCTAAATTCAAAATGTAAATACATTAGAAAAAGGAAAAAAAATTATTTCTCTTTTGGTGTCTATTTATTGTATGAAGCTACAGCCGAGCATAACGCACAGGTGGTTTAAAATGCTTCTCTGCCATCTGAGATCTTGGCTTGCCAGGGTATAGATGTGGATGTCACTTTAGGGAATTGGGCTTATTCAGTATGTAAAATGAGGCTGGCATGGGTTCAGAGGTTTTGTCTGTCTTTAACAATTAACAATTTTTGCTTCCTTTTTTTTTTTAAGGTCTTTTAAATTCTCTCTTTTTTTTTTCTTTTTTGTTTTAATCTGTAGATTCATAGATTGAAATTACCGAAATTTTTCTGTCAAATGCGCTGTCTTAATACCTAGTATCTGTAATATATATTTCCTATCAAAAGACATAGGAACTATTAGTATATAAACCAGAGGTCATTTTAATCTGGTACTGAAGTGAAATTCTCATTTACAACCTTGTTAAAAAGATTTGTTTTCTTTTTTTTTTTTTTGATGAAGGTCTACGTGGTATCCACGTTTTAGATTTTGTAATGTTGTAAAAAAACAAACAAACTAGATTTTGTTTTTCCAAATCTGATGTTTTGTGAACTTATTTTATGCAAAGCATTTGGCATTTAATTCATGGCATGGGTTCTTAAAACAAAAAAAAAGGAAAGTGGTTTATATAAGGAAGGTATGGCTCAGTATTACTATTACACATAAATACATAACGGTAAAATCAGTACTGTCTCAATAGCACATAATATAAAAAGAAAATCAACTCCTAGGTAAATGATGAAGGAAATAAAATACAAATCTAGGTTTGACAGCAATATCTAGATAATGCCACTTATTGATATATATATATTTTTTTAAGGGAATTTTGTGAGCATTTAGGATTATAGTGGCTGCCTTTTTGATCCACTGTGTTACTCTATCTAATTTTAATGAAGAGGGCAGTATGTAGCAACAAGAAACAGAAATGTTGAGACCTTTGTGGACCCTCTAGCAATCAGTGAATATCAGATCACAAATCTCTCCAGCTTTAATTACAGGCAAAAGAAAAGACAAAATTAACATTTTAATATAGAAATATCTTAGGCTTTAGGAGAATTATGATAAATATAATGTTGCCTAGTGAACCAAAGAGGGGATATTACAACAAACTGTCTTCTTAGGAATATTTGTTTAAATGAAGGCAACAATACTTCATCCTTATCATTTTTGGATAATTATCACTATTTCAGGCTGTTCTTTGTTCCAGGTTTAAAATACCTTTAGTTGGGGGGGAAAAAAAAAAGAAAAAGTAATTGACAGTGTTTGTTTTCTGTAAAACTACAAGAAGGAAAAAATGCTGTTTGCTTGGCACTAACAAGATAATTATTTTAGGGAGAGCTTTTGCTCTGCAGCTCTGGTTCACTGGTGCCATGGCAGCCCTGCACTTGGATGCATTTAGGTTACGTCGTTTCAGCTACAGGAACTCCTCTTCCAGGGCTGAGTTTTGCCCACCTGTCTCCCCTAAAACACCTGCAACATATGTTTGCATAACCCTGTAATGCTTTGCCTTTGGGGTCCTGAGAAATTCCCCCAGAGCTTTTTGCTTATAAACAGCTGAGCAATTCGTTTTTCTAATGGCAGTTGCTTTTCCCCAGCATTGAGGCAATAACATATTCACTAAAATAAGAGTCTCATTTTTCATCAAAGGGAAACGTTCGACGTATTTTTTACAGTGCTGTTTCTCCTTCTGAGCCTTATTCTTCCCCTAATCTGCCATGCTAAAAATTAAGAGTTGGTAGCAAGGTATTAGGGGAAAGCAAACTAAGTAATGCTTCATTTGTCAAATATTTTCTTCATGCCGAACAGACATTGTATTTATATTGTAAATATAAATTAACCTTTTCTATTAAACAAGTGCTACAGGAACTTTATCAGTTTAATGTAAAAATTGTAACCAATAAACTATAAAAATAATAATTTGGACTTATTGTAAGAAATCACTTTAATTACTGTAACCTCATTAGCTGGCAAACAACTGTGCATTAATAGTATGTGGTTTTACAGTTTTTAAAAAATTGTATGTATGTACGTACTCCTGTTCTGAGAAATAAGACAGCTTTTCTCCCCACATATGAGGTCCATTGTGCATGATATATTTTCCTAAATATGTGTTTTTACTTTTTAAAAAGTGGAATGTTTGGTAATATCTGCCCTAAGTTTATATATGGTTATCAGAAGGACGAAACACTGCTTTCTCTACCTGTTTGTTATCATGGATTTCAAGTCGTCAAGCTGTCAGATCTGCTGTCAAAGTTCTGTTTATCAGTGCTCAGTGGTATCAGAAGGTAATTGTAGCTTCCATTTTATTGAGTTTTTACGAAGTGCCCAGCACTGTGCCGCACCTAATGTTCATTGTCCCCTTTAATCCTTTCCGTTATGTTGCAGATGAGAAAACCTGAGCCGGAGTGTAAATTGACTCCTTCCCAGCCAGGCGTGGGAGGGGCAGGCTCTGGACTTGAACCTCCCTGACTCCGGATCCCTGGCCTCCCCTGCCAGGCAGCCTGTGCCTCTAAAGCAGATGTTAGGTCTACCTTAGTCCCTTTGTTTCTAACGTAACACTTTTACTCTTCTTTACCTCCTGCTGGTACATTCATAGATTAGAACAGGGATCACTGGAATTGCTTATCTTTTGCTCCGTTCAGTCCTACATGTGTTTACAAATAGCCAGACCTTTGAAAGGCAGGTGATGTGTTGTTCCAAGCAGGATGAGTGCCTCAGACTCTTTTCCTTCTGGAGTTTCCATTAACGATGCAAAAGGAGATTATCGTCCTCAGGTGAGGGAAGGGAGTTAGGGGATCAGTCTAGAAAGTACTATTTGTGATGACCTTTGTTGGATGAGTTTGATTTCACCAGGCTCAGAACAAGGAAAATTGTCACATTTCATCTTGTGGTTAATTTCACTTCTTGTGGTTAGTTGTACTTAGTGTGGGTTAGCATTTAAATATTTTTGTACACTACCATAGCAAAGTGAGTTGGAACTTAAAAGTCCTGAAATATTACTGTGCGGGTAAGGGTGGTAGGGAGGGACTTCTATTACAGAGTAGAACGGAGGGGAGTTGTCCACCATCAAAAGCCACACTCAGTAAGGGACAGAGTGTTTTACCTGAAATTACATTAAGGCACAGCTTACTATCGTATAATATAGAACTCAGAAGTGAAGAATGTTAACTATAACGAGAGGTTAGGTTTCAATCAGTTTTGTCCCTAACATTGATTGCTGTCATTTAAGCACTACTTGTAAATTGATTTGATCACGCCAGATTAACCAAAGCATTTTGAAAATTCTGAAGTACCACACGAGTTTGGTTTGTTTTGTTTTTTTTCCGTATAGTTCCCTCTAGGATACTTGTTTCTACTGTTATCTATCCTGCTTCTGTAAGTCATTTTGTCCACAAGGCTCTAAGCTGCCTCCCCAGATTTCAGCCTATCTGTGCCACAGGTGGGAGTTTCAGCATTCTTCTTCTATTACCATAAAGTAACATGCTGAAGAGAAAGCCTTAAGAAGAGCTCCAACAGCTTGTTAACAGAGAAGGATGGAGTGGTACTTGGGAAGTTAATTAGCTGCAATCTTGTGGAAGATTTATTTCGAGTCCATCCAGGTTGGTTTAGGAAAGGCATGGTAAACCCAGGGTGGATTGAATTTGTGATTTCTGCATTTTCATGTATAGTTATGTAGACTTCTCAGGTCATGAAACATAATTGGTATTCCTCTGTACACAGACCATTATAAGTTAGAGTATAATTACCATTTTTTCTTCTGAAGAAAAATTCCCCCAAATAAACAGAAGTGGGTTTTTTTGTTGTTTTTGCTTTTTTTTTTCTTTTTTTAATGTACATTGGCTTGGAAAAGCTTATAATATTTGGAATCCTGACTGTGTGAAAGTGGGTTTAAAATAATTACTAATTGTTCCAATATTTTGCAAAGACATACTTTTAAAGTTGTCCACCACAGGGAGATCAGCTCGGTGCTTTGTGATCGCCTGGAGGGGTGGGATAGGGAGGATGGGAGGGAGGGAGACGCAAGAGGGATGAGATATGGGAACATATGTATATATATAACTGATTCATTTTGTTCTAAAGCAGAAACTAACACACCATTGTAAAGCAATTATACTCCAATAAAGATGTTAAAAAAATAAAGTTGTCCACATCACATGTCCTACACAATGAGAACTTAAAACTGTCATTGGGTCTGGTCTTTCTTACATACAGAGTTTTATATGTGTAGAATTCTAGTGGCTCTTACATTTTAGAGGAAATTCCAGATCTATAAAAAAATAGAAATCAAAACTGTTATATTTCTGTTAAATTTTATTTGGAAAATAATCCTTTGAAATAAGAAAGGCAAATGTTACTTTTAAAATATTTCAATTGCATGAGGTTAGAATTCTGCTCATTTAATCTCATCCCGCTAAGGAAACCATTGCTATCATTTTGGTACATAGTTGTGTGAGAAGATATTGCTCCAAAATTTCTTGACTTTTTAAAACTTACTCAGAAGAGACTAAACTAAATTAAAAGAGAAGAATTATAGGTGAATTAAAGAACTGCCAGTACTGAATCTTAATGTATAAAAAAAGGCATGTGCCCTTTTTAAATAAGTGTCTATACCTGTTGATTTCTATAGCCACATGTTGGTTTACAGAGGTATCAGACATTCAGTAGCTACAGCCACAGGTGGCCATTGAGCTCCTGAAGTGTGGCTGGTCCAAACTGAGATGTGCTCTCACTGTAAAGTATACACAAGATTTCAAACACTTTGTACAAAAGAAAGCATGTAAAATATCTCTATTTTTTATATTGATTACATGTTAAAATGACAACATTTTGGATATACCAAATGAAACAAAATATTATTACAGTTACTTTCACTCTTTTTTTCTCTTTTTTTTTTTTAACGTGGTTGCTAGAACATTTTAAATTACATATGAAGCCTGCATTTGTGACCCACATTATATTTCTGTTGGACAGTGCTGGTCTAGACCATCCATGTGTACACATACTTCTGTTTTAGTAACAGTATCACCTTCTCAGATAGAAAACCCTATTGAATGACTTTAAACTATAACTTCTGATTTTATTTTCTTACATTTCAAATACTATTTTTCAACATCATCTTTTGATTCTTTCTTTTCCATCCCAGTACAGTGGCACTTTAAACTGCCTCTCCTTTTGATACTAGTAAGTCTCCTAGGAATTTAAATAGGCCTCAGTGAAAGCAGTACTTGAGCCTCATTCATATGTTCAAGTTAGATCATTATTCCTAATAATGGCTTTAAGTGCTTAGATAGATCAGCACTTCGTGTCTTGAATTGCTTGTCATTTCTTTATAAAGATGTTTGAAGAAATTGCTCCATGCATTCCCTGCTTTCATTGTTTCCTAGCAAAGAGGAACATAATCCTTTATTAATTTGTTGAAAGTCAGAGAAGAAAAGCCTTTCATAGTAACGAAAACAAAATGTTTCCAGGTACTGAGCATAAAGAACAAAATTGGTTATGAGTGATAGTCCTACGCAAGTTAATTTTTAAAATAAATCAGGAATGCACTGTCAGTCTGCCAGTGGCTTTGACCTCTATTTCATTTTCCCGTTATGCTTGGGTCCAGGTTGTCATCAGCTACCAAGAGGAAACCTATGTAATTCCTAGAGAGCTAGAAGTTGCACTGTTAGACTTAATAGTATGGTAGTCATGGAAGCATCAGTTATCTTCATCAAGGCAATTCAGATTTGATTATTGTAGAACTGTGTTGAATACCAAACCAGTGGAGTAGTAGCTGGAGCTAAATCAAGGGATTGTCATTTTTGTCAGATGATTACGGCTGACTTGGAAGAGATATGAAAGGGTTGAGCTCTGTAAATATTCTCTTTTCAGCAGAAAAAGAAAAGGTCCATCATGGCCTTAAGATGCAGCTTGTTAGCTTGATGAATTTCAAACTATTTAACCTTAGCAATTATGTACCCCCGCCTACATGCAAGTATATCCGTGCCTTGGGATTATGTCTCCAAGGACTGATATCAAAGCATATTGGTAATTTTCTATTAAGATAAAATGCAGCCTTTTTATGCCTAGTTAGATCTCTCAAAGGACAGGGCATGCTCTTGTTCAAAGTCCTAATTATTAACTTGAGTTATATGTTCAGGTAAACATTGGAACACATTTATTTATAAGTTTTTAAAAACTAAGGAAAAATACATATAATTTAACCTTTCAGAGATGATGGTATTCATTTAAGTTATGCTATTAACGTGTTACATTTTTATAAACTGAAAGTGTATTTGATTAATTTGTATTTGCCTGAGGGACTTGATACTTTTAAATAATAGACATATTAAATAATAGCAACCTATGTAAATAGACACACCCAACCTAATGATTCAAGGACATTTCTGCAAGTTTATAAATAATACTACATGCCAGAAAGTACAGTGTGTTGCTGCTTTTATGAAAATGTGCATTGGTCAGTTTGCTTTTGTATTTCTACTACCTGGGCACTTATTAAACTCGTATATAAGAATAGATGACATAGAAAGTGCAAACTTCAAAAGAATTGCTGAATTCTGAAATAACTCATTCATTTTAGGAGAAGAAAGACTCGGTGTGCCATCTAGTGGGCATATATAGCACTTTGGTTATCAAAAACTAACTTGAGTTTTGCTCTTCTTCAGATGCAGCTTTCTTGACACTTTGTGTCTCCTAGGCCTTAGGCATAGATTATGCTGGGGTTAACCTCATATAATATTTCAGTTTTGTTGTAATTTTGTCTGATTGTATTTTGGAAAGGCATATTGAAAATGATCAAAATTATCAAAAAGAAATCTAATGAAAGGAATAAATCTGTGTGAACTATGAAACAGGTAAAAAGAAAATGTATTAAAACAATTTCAGTGTTTAATCAGACTAAGATCAGTTAAGGCAAAACTTCAACAATAAAAACAAACAAAAAAACAGGGAGTTCCCTGGCAGTCCAGTGGTTAGGTCTCGGCACTTTGACTGCTGTGGCCCAGATTCAATTCCTGGTCAGGGAATTAAGATCCCACAAGCCATGAGGCGCAGCCAAATTAAAAAAACAGAAAAACCCAAGCACATTAATTATTAAACTTCATTATTATACGTATTTTTTTCTGAAAGAATATAAAAACAATTGTTTCATTCTTTTATGTGTTAATGTATAATTTAAATAGCTTTATAACATTTTAATTTACTGCTTTTTTTTTTTCTATAGAGAAATCCAAGACCAGTGACTTATCAGTTCCATCCAAATTTAGATTATTACAAAGCCCGAGGAGCAGACCTCATGAATAAAAGCCGGTAAGTCCTCTTTCTCTGATGAAAGTCACTAAAATATTCTTGGAGATCGTCAGGAAATGTTACACATTTGCTGAAAATAATTTCCCAGATTTGAGTATGCCAATGGTTAATGCATGTAATGAATCTTTGTAAAATAAATTATCTGAGTTTTTTTTTAAGGCATGAGCAAAGGATGTATGTTGATGTCAGTAGTAAGGTGAAAAATTAAATAAATTTAAGAGTACTTGTTACAGATTGAAGTTTGGCAACTTTGTTCTTCTAACACTAAGAAACCTGAATAAATTGTGCCTGCTTGTGCAGTCTCTTTCTAGACCCTAGCTGTTGATTGAAAAGAAGCAGTTCTGTAATATATGTTTAAATTATTTCAGTAACAAAATTAAAACTGGGTTTCCCAACTGTCTTTAGAACTACACAATAAGCTTATAAATGCATCTTGTGTGTGCATTTGTGATTACATACATAGAAATTTTAAGGGTCACTGTAGGAATAAAAAAAAAATTAAAATCCTACTTTTAAAAGAAACTAACACTGGCATAAAGGGTTGATGAACAGTTTTGTTCTTTCATAATACTATACTCAGATGTCTTAAGAGTTAACTCATCAAACCAGAACCATCTCAAATTAGAACATAATTTCAAAATTTACTCTGGTAGACTAAAATGTTAGTCATGATAAATGCTGCAAGTTGTCCGAATTTTCTTCCTTAAGCATTTTGCCTCTGTGCTAGCTTTTCTTCAGTAGAATTCCAACAACCTAAATATACATGGCTGGAGTACACGTACATGATGTGTTCTGCTCCTACTTGGAGAGTTTTAAAAGAAGACATAATTCCCGACACATCGAAACTCATCGTCTGAGGGGTGAGAGGATTTTACAAGAAAGCAGCTAAATTTAAACGTGCATTTTGAACCCTTAGTGTAACGTTATTTTTAAATTACCCATCCTTGATTGAAGTCTGTCTCATGTTTTGAAGGGCTATGTAATTATAAGACCAGTTCTGTAGCCCACAAGGCTTCTGTGAAACTCTTTTCTGTTTGTTCATTTCATCTGATTCTTGGTTCACAAATAAAAGGTTTTTCCCTATAGTCACTTTGTTCATTTAATTTAACAAATTCTTCTTGAGTGCCAGACTCTCAGTATTCTAGGCATTGGAGATAGTGAACAAACCAGACAAAAATCCTAGCCCTCAGGAATCTTACAGTCTAATCACTTGTATTTCCTCCCTGTCAAGTATTTAGTTTTGATATGTTTTTTAAAAAGTATATTTTAGGTACTTTCTTCATACAAGATCTTTCCAGCTGGAGCTCCTTCTTCTCTCCCCTAATCTCCACCCTGCACCCCCTGCCCACCACCTCCCCCAGGTTAGTTTTCACAGGATGGCCTGTAAACTCTCAGTTTCCAGCAGATTAGATCACACTCCCACTTGAACCTCCAAAGGCTTCCTAATACCTCCCATAATCCAGTCTTCTTCCCTTGCCCCTCCCCTAATGACCTCATCTCCTCCACCCTCCCCTTCTCTTCCCTCTTGCTTGAGCTTGCCTGGGGCCATAGTGCTTCCCTGTTCTCCTCCCACCTCCCCTCTTCCTTTTCAGCTTCATGATTTATGGCTCAGCACAAATATCTCACACAAGGCAAGCCTATCTCTCTCTCACAGTTTTTTTTTTTATTGACATATAGTTGATTTACAATGTTGTGTTAATTTCTGCTGTACAGCAAAGTGATTCAGTTATACATGTATCTACATTTCTCTTCCATTATGGTTTATCACAGGATATTGAATATAGTTCCCTGTGCCATATGGTAAGACCTTGTTGTTTATCCATTCTCTGTATAATAGTTTGCATCTGCTAATCCCAAACTCCCACTCCATCCCTCCCCTCCCCACCCCGCCTTGGCAACCACAAGTCTGTTCTCTATGTCTGTCAGTCTGTTTCTGTTTTGTAGGTAGGTTCATTTGTGTCATATTTTAGATTCCATATATAAGTGATATCATATGGTATTTATCTTTCTATTTCTGACTTACATCTTCTTTTTCTATTCATCTGTCAATGGACATTTAGGTTGTTTCCATGTCCATGTCTTGGATATTGTAAATCGTGCTGCGATGAACATAGGGGTGCATGTATCTTTTCGAATCATAGTTTTGTCTGGATATATGCCCAGGAGTGGGATTGCAGAATCATATGGTAGCTCTATTTTTAGTTTTTTGAGGAACCTCAACACTGTTCTCCATAGTGGCTGTACCAATTCACATTCCCACCAACACTGCAAGAGGGTTCCCTTTCATCCACACCCTCTCCAGCATTTGTTGTTTGTAGACTTTTTGATGATGGCCATTCTGACTGGTGTGAGGTGAAACCTCATTGTAGTTGTGATTTGCATTTCTCTAATGATTAGTGATACTGAGCAGCTTTTCATGTGCCTGTTAGCGATCCATATGTTCACATAAGCCTCTCTTGACCTCCCTTTTGTCTTCACCTCCCTTGGTCACTCTCTACCCCACTGCCCCCATCTTATTTTCATAGCATTCTTTACTCACAGAAGTCATAGACATATGTATCATCTATCTCCCCAACCTCCCCACTAAAGTCAAGCCCACTGCAGGCAGGTCCCTTGTCTTACTCACTACTTGAGGGCACCTGGATAATCCTGGCTGGTGTGGGGAGGTTACTCAGTATTTGTTGTATGTATACATGATTCTATTTTTACATTTTTCAACATCTACTTTTTTTTTTTTTCAAAAAAGGAAATAGACTGTACCCTTTCCTTTTTCCCCTTGATGTTTTATCTCTCTTCCATTTAGCTTTCTGTCCCAGCATTTTTCTTCTCAAAAATGTTAGTTCTGTTTTATATATTTCCTTGTAAGCACATTGAGATTCTTACACAAAGTAACACTGTAAGGATGCAAGGCAGATTTCTCATCATCACTGTTGCAATTTCAGAGCTTGAAATTGAAACTGAACCAAGTAAAGTGTAGTGTGTGAAGACATCACAGACCAGCAAATGAGGAGAGAAAGAGTTCAGAGATGGTACTGGGAAACTTGACAAATCTTTTGAAAAGGTATCAACTTATAAACTTAACACACACCAGAATAAACTCTGAGTTAATCAAAGTTCATTCAAACAAGCAAACAGAAATAAAACACAAATGTCTGTCTGACCTCTAGTTACTAGACTTTTTAGCCTTAAAAGTAATGGAAGAAATCACAAAGGGAAGGACTGGTGGATTTTATTACACAACTGTTTTTAAGTAGATGTCAAAAATAAAATAAACTGAATCAAAAAGGAAACAGAAAATTGGGAAAATATTTGTAGTATAAATGACTGACAAACTATAATATCATTAATGTATAGAAACGTACACAGTTCAGTAAGAAACACAAGATCTGTTTCAGGGGCCATCACATCTCCTGACATACTCCTCTCTGCCCAGAGGATCTCAGCCCAGGTTCATGGCTTTACGTTCCATTTATGACTAAAGGGTCCTTCACTTAATATCTTCAGTCTGACCTCTTCCCTTGAACTCCAGACTCACATGTTCCAAACTAAACTCTTGATTCCACCTCCACACACCTGTTGTTCCCCCAGTGTTTCTGCATCACAATGAATGTCATGACCCAGTTGATCAACCCTTAGAATTGCCTTTAACTCTTCTTCTTCTCTGACATCACACGTCAAGTGCATCAGCAACTCCTATTCAAACTATATCCTGAACTAAGCCACTTACCTCTCTCTGCAGTGGTGGCACCAAGTCACGTGGCCTTGCCCATCTCACCCCCACGGTCTCCTAACCCATCTCCCTATGCAAGTCCAATCATATCACTCTTCTGCTCAGAGCCCTTCCGTGGCTTCCCAAAACATTTGGGGTCAAATCCAAAGCCTTTTCAGTGGTCTGCAAGGCAGGCCCTACATGATCCTGTCTCTCCAACCCCACCACCCTGCTCTCTTGTTCACTGGACTGCAGCCACACCGGGCTGCTTACCATCCCTCCAGCTCTCGAACAAGTTCCCACTTCAGGAGCTTTGAGCTTGTTTCTCCCCGTGTCTGGGTTCTTCCCCAAGAATCCACATGGCACACTTACTGCTCAGTCTGTGTTCAAATATCGTCTCTTCAGAGAACCTCTCTTTGACTGCCCTGTCTAAAATAATGGACCACTCTACTCTGTCCCTCTAATTTGCTTTGTTATTGTTTTTTGTGGGGCTTTTTTTTAATAGCTGAAATGGTATTTTTAATTTTTTTTCAGCTTTTCAGTTTGTTTTTATAGTTTGTTTCTTGCATTGAAATGTAAACTCTGCATGTTTGTCTTGTTAACTGTCTTATCCTCAGCACCTAAAATAGTGCCTAGAATATAGTAGGCACTCAATGAAAGTATTGCAAACAGCAAATAAACATTTAAAAAGCTGTTCAAACTCATAATTAATCAAATAAATGTGTAATTAATTAAAACACCTATGAAGCACTGTTTTTCACCTTTCAAATTAGCAAATTAAAAATAAACGAGGCAGAGGTGAGTAAATCATCACGATCTACTGTACGGCCTAGGCCCATAGTTAATAATACTATATTGTGTACTTAAAATTTGCTAAGCGAGTAGACCTTAAGTGTTCTTATCACAAAAAATAAAATAAATAAAAATAGTAGTGATAAAGAGGGTGGGAGGAAACTTTTGGGGGTGATGGTTAGGTTTATGGCATAGATTGTGGTGATAGTTTCACAGATGTGTACTTATCTCCAAACTTATCAAGTTGTACACTTTAAATGGGTACAGCCGTTGTATGTCCGTTATACCTCAATAAAGTGGTTTTGAATGAATGAATGAATAAATGGGCAAGCTAGCACCAGTGAAGGTGAACGGATATCCTTAGTCACCAATACAGGGAGTATAAGTTGAGACAAGCTTGGTAATCTTGCCAAATAGTACTCCTAATTCTGTATGTAGCCCTTATAACTACCACATTATTCCCCAGAGGTTTGTTTATCCTGCCACTACTTTATCCATGATCAGAAACTATTGTAGCTGCAAAATCCTTGGGAAAGTCCCCCTTTAGCTATTTAATGCCTAAGATGCTTTTACCAAGCTGGACCCTTCAGCCATAATTAGCCTTGCAACTACTTTCTTAGCTGTATAGAGGCTATTAAAGAGTTAATGCATTGGGACTGTCATTGAGCAGCAAGACAGGTAGTGGGGATGGTCTAGAGGTAATTTATATCCTCATGGGGGAACCCCGAGCAGGGATCAGTTAGCAGAGGACAGACAAGAGGCAGGCAGACACCTGGAAAGCAGGGAGCTAATACTTGCTATGTCTAGGGCAATGGACTTCTATTTGTGTTGCTTATCCAAATGAGGGATGAGGATGCAAAGATGACATGTGATTTTGAGATAAGAATATCTCTAGAAATCAAGAAGCCTGATTTCTCTTCTCTGCTTTACCATGGATTGCTATAATTAAGTCTTTAAACGCAAGTGCCTAGGTATTTTAGTGGTAGATTTTCCATTACGTGTGTGGGTAATAGTCACTGTGCTCTGATTTTACTTACTTGCAAATTTCTCTTTAAAAATGGGAATTGACATTTTGTTATTCATTCAATTTTTGAGCTCAGAACAATAATTTAACACTCAAATCCTGCTCCAATTTTGTCCTTAAATAACCATAAATTGCTGCTATACATATTTTTTTTAAAAAAAGCACATCTAAATTGTGACTGGTCTTCAGAAAGACCCATCTAATTTACTCAGGAATCTATGACCACTGAAGTGCCCAATTGAGAAGTCATGGAACAGAATTTAATAGTTTTTAAATACTGCAACCTCTTATAGTAAGAGTAGAATCTCATACCTTCTTTATTCCAGAACATTCATGGGTTTTCTGTTTTGAAAATGACAGAACACAATTTCTCAGAATGTGTAGTTTTTATCTGCTCTGCAGAGGTGATGAAATAATCACGCCTGAGCTGTCAGCAGTGACTCAAGGCCACGTGTCACTTTATCTAGTGGTGCCTTTTTTTTTTTTTTTTTTGCTGTATGCGGGCCTCTCACTACTGTGGCCTCTCCCGTTGCGGAGCACAGGCTCCGGACGCGCAGGCTCAACGGCCACGGCTCACTGGCCCAGCCGCTCCGCGGCACGTGGGATCTTCCCGGACCGGGGCACCAAGAACCCGTGTCCCCTGCCTCGGCAGGCGGACTCTCAACCACTGCGCCACCAGGGAAGCCCCTAGTGGTGCCTTTTTACAGACTCCACAACTATAGGTCTTTTGGCTTGCTTAAGCAATTTCACGTCACCAAAGTTAGATATTTCGCTTGATTAAATGAGACCTTGGTAGAGATGGAAGAAACCAAGCTCAGTTCCTGATCTGCCCACTCACCAGATCAGCAATAGCATTCTCTGTGCTAATATTCCCAGCTTTCCTCTGCCTTGTGTCAGAGCTTAAACAACTTAACTGATACCAATAATGAAAGATTCCAGAATTAGAATTCTGGCAGGTACAGGCCTCTGGCAGACCTCTACTAAAGGCCCCTTGTCAGGATCCCTGCATGGGATCCAGCAGGAAGCCAGGGAAAGATGATTCTAATAAGAGTGTTCGCTGGGCTTTGAAGATGTTTTCCACATTCCTCAGCTGGGCTCCAGTGACGAAGTAGTGATGGCGTCCAGTCCATTTTTACCCCAAGAATGCCTGATGGCCAATAATTTTCCGTCTCTCCTTGGGATCAGGATCTGCCTCAGCTTAGGAGCATTCTTCTCAGGACCTGACTTAAACAAGAATGTCCTACAAAAGTGCGTGATCCCAGGAAGCTCAGGAATTCTTCTGCCCGTTGTCATCTTATGCTAGAATTTGAGCTTTGTGAGAACAGGGACCACATCTGCCTCTGTCATTGCTGTTTCCTCAGCACCTGGCACAGAGAACACATTCAAATACTGGTGAAATGATTGAATGCTTTCTAGCCTCATTTATAGAGGAACCATATGGATGTCAGGGACTGAATCCTAGAATCTTCATATTGCCAGGGCCTAGCACAGTACCTGGCACTGTTTCTAGTATTCAGTGAGTATTTAGTTTAATGACTGAATAAATAAATACTGTTTTGAATACCTAAAAGGCATTATAAAATTCTTCTGGCCAATTTCCATTTTATATGGTCCACAAGATTTTTAAATTAGGCTTTATTGTATTTACTCAGAAGTATTTTATTGCTAAAATATGGTAAAGAAATAATATGCTAATGATATTTCCCAAGTCATAAAGCCAAGAAGTCCATTGTTATAGTCCCTTAGTAGTTAATTGGCTAATCAGAATTTTAAAGGACACTGATTTCTATATAAATGTAATTTTGTGATATTTTTGTGCTCAAATAAGAGTTTATGCTATAAACAATTCTATGTCTGAAATGCTTTTTCTCTTGTATCAGAGAGAGTTGTTAATTCCTAACCAATTTAGGTAAATTGGTAAAACTATCTCCTGTTTAGGGCAGAGTAAATAACTCTTTCTCCTGTTTTAAAAAATTTAAGTGTAATTTGTACACAAAACACAGATCTTAAGTGTTCAGTCTGATGAGTTTTGACAGCTGTGTATACCCCTGTAAGCACCATCTAAAACAATATATCTGGAGTGAACATTTCTTTCACCCGAGAATTCCCTGGTGTCCCTTTACGGTCAATTCCAACCCTTCATCCCAAGGCAACCACTGTCTGATTTCTATTACCTTATATTAGTTTTGCCTTTTCTTGAGCTTCCCATAAATAGAGCCACACAGTATGCACTCATTTTTGTCTAGCTTTCTTCATTCAGACTAATGTTTTTGCAATTCATGCGTGTTGTTGCATGTATCAGTAGTTTCTTCCTTTAGATTGTTGAGTTGTATTCCACTATACAATGTATCACAAGTTGTTTATCTATTCTCTTGTTGATAGATACTGGGTTATTTCCAGATTTGGGGTGTTATGAACAAGACTGCTAAGAGCATTCTTGTACAGGTGTTTTGATGTTTTTGTTTGTTGTTTTTGGTTTTGGTGTTTATCTTTCCCTTGGGTAAACATTTAGAAATTAAATTGTCCTAATGGATAGATCTATGTTTAACTTTATAAGAAACTACAAACTGTTTTACAAAGTAATTATACCTTTTTCCACTCTCATCAGGAATATATGGGGGTTCTAACTGCTCTTCATCTTTGCCAACATTCGCTACTGTCAGTCTTTCTGATTTTATCTATTCTAGTTGGTGTGAAAATGCTATCTCATTGTGTTTTAATTTGCATTTTCCTGGGCATCTTTTCATAGAATATTGGTGATTTGTATATCTTCTTTTGTGAACTGTCCAGGTTGTTTGCCTGTGTTTAATGGGTTGTTTGTCTTTTTATTCTTGATTTGTAAGAATACTTTATATATTCTGGATGGAAGTCTTTGTCAGATAAATGTACTGCAAATATTATCCTCCCCCAGTGTGTGGCTTGCCTGTTCATTTTCTTAGTGATATCTTCTGATGAGCAGAAAATTATTATTTCAGTGAAGTTTCTTTTACCAGTTTTTTTCTTCTGTGGCTAGTGCATTTTATTTTCCTATTGAAGAAATCTCCTACCTAAGACTCACCTTAGTTTCCATTGTTGAGGGTCCTTAAGACCATGCTCGGCTTCGAAGTTTCACTAGAAGGACTCACAGAACTCAGAAAAGCTGATAGACTCATGTTTATAGTATACTGTGGCAAAAGATTATAGATTAAAATCAGGAAGGGAAAAAGGTTGGTGTTGTAGACTGAAAAAATGCACAACCTAGAAGCTGAGGGTTATGTTTTATTCGGCGGACTTTCTGAGGTCTTCAAGCCAGGGAGACAGGACTCTCAGATCACTCTGAGGGACTGCTCTGAAGAGGCAAGGGGGGAGCCAGGATATACAGTAGTTTTTGCGACAAATACCAGGTAGTCGGAACATCAAAAGTTTACTGTTAATTAAAGAAAACCAGACATCTCACGTTAAAGAATGGAGCGCTTTTCTACGTATGGGAAGATGCAAGAGTCTGGGCTCACTGAAATCATTGCTTTGATATGCACCTCAGCTACCTGGGGCCAGCATCCTGTGCTTTCTCATCCAGGGTCTCCTCAGGGTGCACCGTCGGGGTGGCTGCAGCAGTTGACTGCTAGATGGTGGGCATTCGGTTTCCATCCTGAGTTCCCTCAGGGCTCACCACTGGGGAGGCTACAATGTGATGGCTTGATGGCTGCAGCATCCTCTGTTTACTGATATGGCAGGCAACATTTTTCACTCAGAGTCTTAAGAGAAACCAGGTACAACTTTCCAGGTGTCCGCTCCCAGTGGACTGCTTAAATCTCCTGGGAACCATGTAGGGCAACACATGTGAAGTGTTGCCAACCAGGGAAGCTCACCCAGGACTTGGTGACCCCAAGGTTTGTTATTAGAGGTCAGCCATGTAGTCATGAAGCAACCATGTGACTAACATTAGCTACTCCATCTCCAGTTCCCTCCAGAGGTCAGACTGATATAGTGTGGCAGGGGCCCAGGTTGAACAGAAACAGACTTTTACCATAAATCTGATTGTTAGCATAAACTTTGGTGTGGCTCAAGGCCCCAGGTCTACAAAGACACTTTTATCAGGTTGGATATTCCAAGGGCTAGAGGAGATTATCTCCCAGTTGTCCCTCGAGGTCCAGTCCTAAACAATGTTGGAATGTGCAGGATTGGGACAGTCCAGGCCCGCTGAGTTAGCCCTTTACTGTACAGTCTCAAAGGTATTCTGTATTCTTCTAAAAGCTCTGTGGTTCTAACATTTGTATTAAATCTGTGGTCCACGTCAAGTTAATGTCTGTGTGTGGAGTGAGATAAAAATTAAAGTCCATCTTTTTCCATAAAGGTATCCAGCAGTTCAGTACCACTTGTTTAAAAGTCTTTCCTTTCCCCATTGAATTAAATTGGATCCTTGGTTGAAAATCAATTGACTATATAGATATAAGCCAATTTCTGGACCTTCTATTCTTTCTCTAGTACCACACTAACTGAATTATGTAGCTTTATAGCAAGTCTTGATTTTAAATAGCCTGAATCCTCCAACTTTATTCTTTTTTTTATTATTTTGGCTATTCTGGGTTCTTTGCATTTCCTTATAAATTTTAGAATCTACGTGTCAACTTCTATAAAAATTATTGGGATTTTGGTTGGAATTACACTGAATCTATAGATCAATTTGGAAAGAACTGATACCTTAATATTATTGAATTATCTAATCCATGAACATGGACTATCTCTTCATTCAATTAGTCTTCTTCACATTCCCTCAGTAGTGTTTTATAGTTTTTAGTGCAGAAGTCTTGTATATATTTTTTTTCAATTGAGAGAAAATAAATTCCTCTTTTTTTCTGCATCTAACCTGTTCCCTTCCATGGCTGTACTTTTTTTAATGTGACTGTTTCCTTGGACTTTTATGTGCACTCACACTTTCTTTATCTTTATTGGCTCCCATACCTCCTTCCTTAAAACCCTTAACAGTTGATTCTTGATACATGTTAAGTACAGCTGCTTGTGATTTTTTTTTAAATTGTGAAGATATATAGTGATTCTCAAAGTGAAGGTAGAGAGGTGAAGAGGGCAAAACTCCCCACCAGGTGGGCATCTCAGAACTTTATCCTCTTCCATTCTGATGTATTTCCCTAGGCCAGAGACTCCCATGGGCCACGGTTAACGGGAGAGATTTGTATCCCTCTCAGATACTGGGTCAGAAAATAAATTAGTTGAAAACCACCACTCTAGAAGTAGAAACCTCAAAATTTATTCCTAGAGATATGTCTTGGGGAGTTTATCTCATGATTTTATACAACCACGATTAATGTGTAATTGCTAATTATTTGTTATATTAAACAAATATTACAAATTGTGTTCAGACCCAATTAGGTGAGCCCTACAGTCTAGCTTATATCCACCCTCTCATGAGGGCTAGCTTTTCTATCCCTAACAAGCACTCCTTTTGCTTCACATAACAGTCACAAAGATTTACATGCCACACGCAAAATAACCATGGTCTTCCTAGATGAAAGGAAACATGTTTCACTTGAAAGGCAGATTCCTAAGGAATAAGTAATAGCAAACTAACTTTTATCACATAGTTTTTATAAAGGCCTATAAAATCTTGAGTTTCTTGAGATATGGAGAGAGTTCATTTTCTAAGTTAATAGAAACCTCACAGTATGGCAAACAGATTAGAATTACATATAGATGTCTTTCATTGAAGCAAATTCGATACACTCAACCTTAAAGGTAAAGAATTAAGAAAGTTGGAAACCAATTCATTTTATAGAATTGAGACCTTCAGCTTAGAGAATTTGTGAGTAGAAGTACATGATGAACGTTAGCTCAAATGTTAGAATCATTTGGAAAAGTATTATTTTGCAACCATGGCAACTGTTTTAAATTTCCAAATAAAAGATGGATGTATATAATAAGCATTCTGAAAGAGGTAAATATGAATCATAATCCATTCAGGGTACATCAATAATGACAGACTAGAAAATTACAGAGATGCAAAGAGAATATTTTTTCTATCCAAAAACCAAAGTCTCATATTTATATTTACTTTTTCCAGCTACTCCTTGCACTTAAGAAGATAATTTTAAAGTAAGTTATATGTTTTTATGATGGAAAAAAGTATAGGTAGGATGAGGTGAGAATATGATAGAAAGAAAAGGAGATTTTGATGGAAGGAGAAGGAAAAGAATAGAGAAAAAAGGCCTCAGAGGGAAGATGAACATAGAGGAGGAAGGAGAGGTGAAAAGAACAGAATAGAAACTGAGCGTGGAAATAAGGAGGCAGGGCAGACAGGTAGGCCCCTGAGTTTGAGATGGGTTTGGTCAGCATCCCTCAAGGGCCCACACTATCATTCAGGCCTCTTTTTGGTCCTGTAATCTTAGCAGGATGGTGAATGTGATGGTAGAAGCCATTTGGCTCAGCTGATCACAAGCTGTCAGAGTCAGAAGGGGCTTTCACTGAACCCTGCCTCTCACCCATGCCAGGGCCAGGGAGCCTGTGTGTCTGAAAATGATTTTCTAATCTCTACTTACACAGTTCCAGAAACGGAGCTCTTACTATTTTAAATTGAGCCTGTGAAATCACTAGAAAGGATTTCCTGTGTCATAGCCTTTTAACTGTCTTCTGTTACTGTCTGTAACTTTTGTAAACTTATTTTTTAAAAGCCACGCGAAGAAGCGCTGCTTTCCCTCATGGCAGCTCTCACAGTACTGGAGGACTTGCTCCCCTGCTTTTTTAGCCATTTCTCTTCCATCGTAATTTTCATACCTCCCTACTGTTCCACTCCATTTTATAGACACAGAATTCAGTTCTGCCAGAAATTAATGCATCACCAAAACAGTCTGCCATGATTGTACAGTTAGTTACCTCCTGCAGTGTAGACAGTCAGCTAGTATTTCTAGCCACATATCATATTTACTATTAAAGGAAAACGTGTTTCCTATAAGAGGTTAATATATACTTACTATATATAGATACCATATTTACTTTTGAGGGATAATTTCACAGGGTACAGAATTCTAGGTTGGTGGTTTTTTCTCTCAAAACTTTACATATTCACTGCACTCCCTTCTTGCATACGTGGTTTCTGAGGATAATTAGAATGTTGTTCTTATTTTTGCTCCTCTATAGGTAAGCTGTTTTTTTTCCTCGGGCTTATTTCAGGATTTTTTTTTTCCTGTGATTTTCCATAGTTTAAAAATGATATGACTAAGCATAGTTTTTTTTTGGCATTTTTCTTGCCTGGTGTTCTCTGAACTTCCTGGATCTTTGGTTTGTTGACTGACATTAATTTGGGGGAAATTCTCAGTCATTGTTTCAAATATTTCTTCTGTTCTTTTCTCTCTTTCTTCTTCTGGTATTCCCATTATTTGAATGTTACATCTTTTAGGGTTGTCCCACAATTCTTGGATATTCTGCTCTGCTTTTTCTGTCTTTTCTGTTTGCTTGGGGAGTTTCTATTGAAATATCCTCAACCTCAGAGATTCTTTCCTCAGCCATGTCCATCAATAATAAGCCCATCAAAGACATACTTTGTTTATGTTACAGTATTTTTGATCTCTGTCATTTCTTTTTTTTTTTCCTTAGAATTTCCTCCCCTCTGCTTATATTTCCTATCTGTTCTTGCATGCTGTATACTTTATTCCTTAAGAGTCTTTAGCATTTTAATCATAGTGATTTAAAATTTCCAGTCTGATAATTCCAACATCCCTGCTGTATCTGAGTCTGGTTCTGAAGCTTGGTCGCTCTCTCTCTTCAAAGTATGCTTTTTGCTTTTTTAGTATATCTTTTAATTTTTTTTTTTTAATAGTTGGACATGTTGTACTGGGTAAAAGGAACTCCAGAAATAGGCCTTTAGTAATGTGGTGATAAGGTGTGGAGGAAAGGAAGCATTCTATGGTCCTATGATTAGGTCTCAATCTTTTAGTGAGCCTGGGCTTCCAGACTGTGAACTTGACACATGCCTCTCAGCTGCAGCCCCCACCAACATCAGGTGGAACAGGACGGCTAGAGGGGGCTGGGGTTGGGTACTTGCCTTCCCCCAGGTCAGTTAGGCTCGGCAAAAATCCCTGTAGGTTGGACTCTGGTTAAATATTTCTCCTGAGGGCAGACCATTTAAGAAGAACAAGATGCTCTGGTGTATTTCAAATGGTTCCTTTTCCTCTACCCCTGCCAGAAGCACAATTTTTCTCCCATATTTACCATGAGAACCTGGTAGAGCTCCAGGAGGTAAAACTCGCTGAAGTTTGGGCTGCCCCTCCACCCTCCTGACTGGGTCCCCTGGGAGATTTTAACTCTCAAGTTTGTCCACACTGAGCTTCTAGCAATTCAGCCACAGTTCCAATTTCCCTACCCCAGCCCTGGTTCTTGTGGGTTTCTGCTCTGGTAGGTCGTGATCCTCTGTATTCACCCGTCACTCTCTCCGATCTGGGTGACAGCAGTTTGCCCTTTGACCTCACTTCTCTTATGGATCTAAGAAAAAAATGTTGATTTTTTTTTCAGTTTGTTCAGCTTTTTACTTGTTGTTAGGACAGTGTAAAGACTTCCAAGCATTTTACACGCTTGCCTGGAAACCCAGAAGTTCACTCATCTAGAATTAATGTACCCCAAGAATCTTATTTTTCTCCTGCAACATCATTATGGGCTCAGATTAACCTTGTAGACCAGACCAAAACATTCATTTTTGGGAGCTTGACTTTTTGTTTTTTAATATGAACTCACGTTAATCCATGCCTCCCTATTCTATCTGTAATGAGCAGTTGTCAAAAGTTTTAACCTAAGTGTATAAGCTTTTATTTATCTTCATTAAATGTTATGTGTTTCATTTATTTCTCATGCTACCTTCTTGAGAGTATTTTAAATTTTGATTATTTTATCTGATGTATTGGGTGCCTCTGCAGCTTTTGGTCTAAAATTCATAAGCCCATGTTCTCTTTCTTCAAGTCTTAAAACTATAGGATCTTCTATCTCAAAGGGACACAAAATATCATATAACTCAGCCCCCATGGTTTAAAGATAAGGAAACTAAGGTCCAGACAACAGGCTAAATAACTCTTCCAAGTTACGCAATTCAGTGACAGAAGATTATGACCTTTAAAAAAAAGGACTGGTGAGGAGGTCTGTGAACCAAGTCTGAGACACATGTCACCAAAGGGGTGCTAGAACATTCAGCGGTACACGTGAGGTACAGTTGTTCAGCTGTAACTAAGTGTGTATTATCCTCCATTATATCCACTGCACCTTGATAAAATCCAACAGAGGTCAGCGCTTCAGATAAGAAATAAAGTTGTCTTAGAATGACTTGTTTTTAGTGAACCAGACTGGCTACTTGTAATAAACACAGCCATTTCCAAGTAATTAGTAAAAATATTTGTATAAACCAGTCTATTTTACAGTTTGGTTTCCACACTCCTTTTGAAAAATCAGAATATTTCCCCACTTCCATTCTCTGATATTTCTATTTTTATTTAATAAAACAAAATGAGTAATATACTTAAGAGAAACCCAACTGTCTAAAATTTTAAATGTATCTAAATAACAATTGGATCAACAGACTATTTGAAAATGTGAGGGAAAATCTTTGATGCAATTGCTTTAATTTTTAAAATATTTATTTATTTTATTTATTTACTTGGTTGTGCTGGGTCTTAGTTGTGGCAGGCAGGCTCCTTAGTTGCAGTTCACAGGCCCCTTATTTGTGGCTCACCGGCTCCTTAGTTGTGGCATGCGAACCCTTAGTTGCGGCATGCATGTGGGATCGTGCAGGGGCCCCCTGCATTGGGAGCAAGGAGTCTTAACCACTATACCATCGGGGAAGCCCTGATGCTATTGCTTTAATCAGATGCAAATGTGCAGCTTTAAATACTTATATTGGGAAAAAGAGAAAATGAGTAAGTGAATGAATGAATGAACCAAGCATTCAACCTTTGGGAATATAGATAAAATAATTAAAAATGAGTTGAAAACTCATTATTTGACAAAAATATAAACAAGCATTTAACAACATTTTATTGCAAGAGGAGTGAAATAAACAAATATTAGATACTTAATATCAGACTTGAAAGAAATCTGTAGGTAAGAAGGAAATAAATCAGGGTGGTGAAAAGATTTGGATACCAGGAAATGAAAGAAGGTTGTGGAGAGTTTTTACAGAGGCGATACTTTTTTTTTTTTTAAGTTTTAGAAAGGTTTTAGAAGCTGAATGAGAGCAGTTCATGATCCTGGGAATTAAGAAGGCATTGGAGACCCTAGAATCTCTTTCAGTAAACAGAGTGTGAGTTAGAAAGGCAGACTGCAAGAGATCAAGTTGGTAGGAAGAAGGTAGAAGAGGCAGCAAGAGTCACCCACTTTCAGAATTTCAGAAACTGTACACAAAGGGCCCAACAGTGAAGCCAGGTTGGGTTCTGGTACAGGTATTTCGAAGGATTCATGGATCTTCAGGAAGATGCCTCTGTTGCTGCTGATTTAACCCACTGAAGAGGCTGTGCTAAAAGAAAGTTCCTGGCACAATTTCCAAACAATCCCTCCTAGGTGATACTGTTTTTAATAATAGTATGTAGTGTAGACGACAGTAACAAAAAACTTTGATTACACAGAGCCAGTTGCTCATTAGATTTGGTGTTCAATGTCTTGTTAACTCTAAAGCCCTCTTAGCATTTCTTTTAACACTATTTACACATTGCCGCCATCTTTTTTTGTTTTGTTTTGTTTTGGTTTTTGTGGCTTTTTGTGTTTTTTTGTGGTACGCGGACCTCTCTCACTGTTGTGGCCTCTCCCGTTGCGGAGCACAGGCTCCAGACGCGCAGGCTCAGTGGCCATGGCTTACGGGCCCAGCCGCTCCGCGGCATGTGGGATCTTCCCGGACCGGGGCACGAACCCGCGTCCCCTGCATCGGCAGGCGGACTCCCAACCACTGCGCCACCAGGGAAGCCCCATTGCCGCCATCTTTAATCCAATCCAGTCCGGTCCTCACTGTCCATCAGATCTCTTGACAACTGCATTAATTTTCATGAATTTAGCACACGTGACTTGACAGCCAATAATAATTGTTGCAGAATGTTTAGTGTGTCTTGCGAAGACCGCTGCTGCTAATATTTAAGGTCTCTCTTAGCTAACTTTGTCATAAAAGTTGTCATGCCTGAAACACAAACAGCGGGCAGCATGCTTAGCATGCCTGCTCTAGAAGTACATGGGTTATAATTGTTTCTACCTGAAAATAGTCACCTTCAATAGTTGTTTTCAAAATTCTTCTTATTCTTCTGGAAGCATGGGTAGTGGATGAGGGGGAAATTGGTTGAAAACAAAAAACGTTCAAAAAAGGAAAACAGCGCTCATCCTCTTTTAAGAGCTATTCAGATGAAAAATGGTTCGGCATGAGCTTGATCTGTGTGTTTTTCATGGTTTGTAGTAGTAATGAAGATGCCATAACCATAGTCTCTTGATAATGCTCTAGCAGTTTCTTAGTACTTTTATCAACATATGAATTTTAGAACTGGCAATATGGGAATTTGACTAGTACATTTTTGTTTATAAAAAAAGGGTAACAACATTATAACTTCTTCATATCCGTGAATTATGGATCTTGACTTGCATACAAGCGCAACTAAACTGCAGTGGAACTTCAGTATCCTGATAACCCTTCTTTCCACTATGACTCGCGAGAAAGGGGGATGCAGGCAGGCTGCTGAGTGCACTGAGTGCCAGAGGGGAACGCCTTCTGAATCCAGAATTTATGAGTTCTTTACATGTCATTCATTCTTTTTCTCAATAAACATGTATTGAGCGCCTTCTCTGTTGCCAAGCTGTAGTGTCTATACATTGAGAGGTCTCTACTTCCTTAGGAAGCGTATAAAAATTGGAAATAGGGCTTCCCTGGCGGCGCAGTGGTTGAGAGTCTGCCTGCCGATGCAGGGGACATGGGTTCGTGCCCCGGTCCGGGAAGATCCCACATGCCGAGGAGCAGCTGGGCCCGTGAGCCATGGCTGCTGAGCCTGCGCGTCCGGAGCCTGTGCTCCGCAACGGGAGAGGCCACAGCGCTGAGAGGCCCGCGTACCGCAAAAAAATAAATAAATGAATAAAAAATTGGAAATAAGTGGTGCATCATCACTATATATCCTCATCTCCACTAGGAAACATTATTTTCAATAATTTTTCGAAGAACATTAAATAGCTTTGTTCTTTAAAGATGAAATGATGCAAAACGAACCATTTGAAAAAGGATTTTTTTTCACATTTCATGCGTTATAAATGAATAGCTCGTTTCTTTTATAAAGCAAATTCCAGGTTTTAAATTTGATTTGTCCAATCTCTGAAGCAATATAAGTTTCCCATACCTAGCCCATAATATTAGCTAGGACCGTTAAAGACTTTATGGAAGGAAGAAGCATAGTGTTCTTTGCTTTTTATTACAGAACTCTGGATCAGTTCTGTTCTAGCGCCCTATCTAGTAACGGCAAGGTTACAGCTGTCATATAAAAAGTAGGAGAATTACCATGTAAGTGCTGCCAGGTAGATCTGAGAGGACGAAATGATGGCAAAATTCAAGGTAACTAAAATCATAACAAGTGGATCCCTCAAACTTGATTTTCAGTTTTCTGCTTTTATGAAAAAGAAGCTAAATGTGAGAAAACAAGCTTCTATTAATGATTGGGCAGTAAAAATGCAAACTTTGATATTGACATGGTCAGCCTCCTACAACTAAAATAATTTATAATCATAACTGGTCTTTCACGTAATAGCCCTGAGATACTTCAAGATGATGAATCATTTGGGAAGTAATCATTCATTTTAGCCAATGTTGACTTGGTGTCCTCTATCTGCCAGACAGAGCACAGGTGCTGGCAAACCCTGGTGTCCGAGAGAGGACCTGTCTGAGAGGGAGCGGGGAGTGGAGGGCAGTTGGCTGCTGCTGAGACGTGACGCGAAGTAAGGGTGGACCTTTGCTCTGCGGAGTCATTGGTGACCTCCAGGGGTGGTTTCAGAGCGATGGCAAGGAGGCCACAGCCAGACCTTAGTGGGCCAGGACTGGAGAAGCACAAGTAGCACATTAAGACACTTCTGAAAAGACCTGTTGTGAGGAGGGAAAGAAGTAGGACGGTAACCAGGAAGGAATGCGGGTTCAAAGGAGAAGTTGGGAGACGCGCGCGCGCGCGCACACACACACACACCACGGTTGTGTGCTCATGGGAAAGATACGGTAGAAAGGGGGAAATGGTGATGCAGGAGAGCAAGATCCAGGAGCAACAGTCTCCAAAGGTCAGAGCAGATGGGATCTCCCCGCACGTGGGGAGGCGGGCCGTGGCCAGGAGCAAGGGACGCTTCCTCCATGGGAATAGGTGTAAAGGCTTAGACTACAGGCAGACGCAGCTGCCTTTTAACACATGTTTCTAGAACACCTGTTATGTTCTAGGCGACTGGCAACATGGCAGAGAGACCGAAGTCCTGTCTCCATGGAACATTTATTCCAGTGGGGGTTGGGGGAGGTGGACAGATCATAGCCAAATAAGTAAAATATGTAGTATGTCAGATGATGCAAAGCACCATCAGGAAGAGTAAAGCAGGGACGTGGGGAAGGAGGATACGGAACGCGGGGACGGTAGTGTGGGGTGAGGGTGGACCCAATTCTCGTGGACCAGAGCCCTTGATGTACTTCTATGAACTGACTTCATGGCTCTCAGACACATTTATTTTTCAAAGTCAGATTAAATATGGCCTTGTTCCCACAGGCCAGAGTTTGTGGGAAATCTATTCTCAGCCTGGCTTCCCAGGTGCCCCCTTCTGTGGGTTACCCCAGACTCACCCAGCCCTGTACCTCTCCTTCAGAGTCCTCATCACAGGTTTTAGTCATACATCTGTTTATGTGATTATGTGATGAATGTATTTTCTAGAATCTCCAGGAGGGAAACTATGTCTGTTTTGGACAGTTGCAGTGTTGGCTATAATGGGCCCTGTTTGTTGAATGAATGAATGAATGGAAAGTAAAAAGACTATTTTCCATAAGCCACATCTTTAAGAATCTTGTTGTTTTCTTATTCTGTGGTCACTTTGAAATTATCACGCCTCACTTCGTGTAGCTGATCTAGACCTTTTCCAAAGCAGGTAAGGTATGTTTTTATATCAACAGAGCATGTGAAATAGAGTTGTCCTCTAATTTAAACAATGTCTCTCCACCTAATTTGTTTTTTTACAGGACTAGTGCCAAAGGTGCTCCCCTGAATATAAATAAAGTCTCTACTAGCCTGATGAATTTTGGAAGAAAGTTGATTTCTCCGGCAACGGCCCCGGGCGGTGCGGATGGCCCAGTACCGGGAGGCAGTGGCGGTGCCTCCTCCCCGGCTGTGGTTCCCACCAGGACCCTGGCAGAGGCCCCCACGCATCCTCTGCAGCAGCAGCAGAGGCTGATGAAATCGGAAAGCATGCCAGTGCAGCTGAACAAAGGTAAGGGGAGATGCTGGTCAATCTAGAGGAAACACTCCCAGGGTAGCCTGGGATTTCCTCACCTGCCTATGAGGAATCCCCGTCCTAGAAAGAGAAATTAGTGCAAGACTTAATTTTTTTAAATCTGTTATAGTAGGTCCTTTTTAAATGGCAATATCAGATACTATATTGTTCTTAAGAACGTTTTATGAGGTAATTTGTTAAAGTACTTGTTTTAACGTCTGTACCTTAGTATACTTGCATTTGCGTCCTGGTGATGCCCACAGAGTATGGCGTGAACTGTCACAGCACGGAACTTGACGTCAGTTGACCGAGATCCCTGCTAGCTTTGTATAGTGATGCTTCTGGCTAGAAGAGCATCTGAGATGGGAAGGTCTGGTACCCTGGGCTCTGCTAGTCACAGCATTTGTCCGTGCAGTTGGTTTGGAGGAAGCGGGTCACCAGGCTTGCAGTCCCTGTTCCACCTGCTTTACCTCCAAGGAATACAAACTAGAGCCCAAAGCGGGGAAGAGGCCAAACAGAATATCTCAGGCAGCAGAGTTAGTGTCTGAGTCCCTGCACTGAGAGAACCAGAGAACGTGAGAGCCGGATCACTCAGTTGACGAGTGTGCACTGCTGCTGGGAGTGCCGTCAGCGGCTCTCCTGCTGCTGGGACTCAGGTACGCTCCTTTCCATTTCAGGGCCTTTCCAGTGCTTCACCTGCCTCCGGTGTTTTGTTCATAAGGGAGCCCTTCAGGTTCTTACTCATAACCTTTTTCTCTTATTTTCTACTTATTTCCAAAGACATATGAATTAAGTACCCCTACTCATAGACGATTAGAAACAGCCACATTTATTTTTAGTGATGGGACTCTGCTGTCTATACTACGGAAACAAGAAATAGTAACACGATGGCAGAAAATCTACAAAAATCAGTCCTAAGGCCTCACAAAGCATAGTGTCTGTGGCCAGTTAGTGTCAGAGCAAATACCCTCCTGACCCCTGCCTCATCTGTGTCTTAAAGGTGTCCCTGGATCATAGCCAAGTTCAGTAACAGGTGTTGACAATAACAATAGTAATATTGAATCAGTAAGAAGACCTTAAACCATGTTCCATATACTCTGTTTAAGAAGATTGCATCCAAAATTATTTTAAAAATTAAATTATTGGCATTTAAACTGGTCAGAACTTAAGTTAAATGGACTCTTCTCCAATGATAGAAAATAATGAGTTATTCAATAATAAGTGTGTGTTCTTCTGTTAGTTTCATCATATTATCTATCATTGCCTATATGAAGTATTGGACTTTATATATTTAGTATTTAAATTTCTATTAGAATATTCCATTTACCTTACATACAAATATCTCTTTTAAAATTACGTTTTTCTCTTTTTAATGTAGAGCTATCACACATGATTTAAAAAATAGGAGACTTCAGATCATTAACATATTGTAAATGTATTTTAATGCCAGGAGACATGCCCACTTCCAGGATGGAAATGAATGTTATTTTATATTTCTTAATTGTACTGTCTTACTGTTCTAAACAAATACGATTTCAATATTGCTTTGATAACAAGCTGTAGTCAGTAGTAGTTCTAACTGATGGCAGCAAATGAGTCAGAGAATCTCTTAATGCCGTTAAATTTTCTGAGGAACCAAGCCAAATGACTATAGAAATATAAAGTTGTGTCTCTAAGGAAATGTCAAGTATTAATATCACAGTAAGTGAGAAAGGAAGTGCATGAGGATGGAACAATTGATGAAAACTAAGTCTCCAGTTACAAGGAAACAACAGAGCACTTAAGCAAAGTATTTGGAACGTGAGCATCACTGGGGCATTTTGTAACTGATCCCTGCGCTGAACAAAAGTGGTCTTGTTTGGCAACTCTCCTTTTTATTTCTGGTTTGTTCTTGTCGTGTCAACCTACAAAAAGCTTGTCTACCTTCATATTAAAGGTATATCGTCCTGCTAATGCCCCTCCCTGCATGAAGTTTTGAATAAAATGGAGTAAAAGGAAGGAGAAAGTTTTATACCAGTAGAAGCGAGGGTAGGTTGATCCCCTTCCTTCATTCACTCTCCAGTGAACCACGGGCAGAATCCTGAAGCTTTCAGACCCTTTTCCTCACCCGGAAATAAGAGGTTTGGACTGATCCCTGGGGAGCCTCCCAGCTCCAAAAATCTGCGGTTCCTTTGGTAAAAGATACCAACATGCATGGACATATATACACTACCAAACGTAAAATAGCTAGCTAGTGGGAAGCAGCCGCATGGCACAGGGACATCAGCTCTGTGCTTTGTGACCACCTAGAGGGGTGGGATAGGGAGGGTGGGAGGGAGGGAGACACAAGAGGGAAGAGATATGGGAACATATGTGTATGCATAACTGATTCACTTTGTTATAAAGCAGAAACTAACACACCATTGTAAAGGAATTATACTCCAATAAAGATGTAAAAAAAAAAAAAAGATACCAACATCGGTTGTTTATGCTGGTGTTTCCCACAAGTGTCCTGCTGTGCTGTGACACTGACACATCTGCAGGTGTGTCACCTGGCCCGGGAATGAGTGAGCACAGTGTTTACCCTTTCGGAAGGCATGTGTCGGAATAGGACTTCTGACTATCTCAGAACAGACTCATCTACTTGGTGCCTTTTTAGTGTACTCTGGTGGAAAATTTTAAAGTTGTTTTGAAAAGGGGTTGTTTACGCAGCTGGATATCCTTATGGCTTTCATAGGTTAGTTAACTCCCGATTACCTGTGCTTGTATAGGGGAAGAGTTCTACGGAGAAGCCAACATTCATGTATGTGTCACTTGAAATGCCTTCTGCTGTTGCCATCTCTGTCGGGGCCGGGGTCCTGAAGGAGGGAGGGAGCACAGGTGATCCTCCATCATTTTCCTGGTGACATCCAATATTAAAATTAGTCTCAGTCTCTAAATATACATTAATAGGTGATCCAGAAGCAGCAGAGTGAAATGGGTAGCAAGCATAGAATTGAAAATTTTCAGATGTACAGAAAATGAGGCACACCATTCACCAGTGAATAGAGAGTTAACTATATTATGAAAATTCAGGACCTGAGAAGTTCCACTAAAAGTTGTTTATCACTTGTTTGGCATATGTACCTATTTATAGATTTTATTTCAGCTATAGGAGAATATAAATGCATGTACCGTTAATTGATAGGAATGGTCTAATTACAACCCAATAATTTCCAGATGAGCTGGCTGTGCTGTAAATCATAATGGTAGCAAGTGGTCAAGGCACTAAGGGTTGTTATATAATTCAAAAATTGATTTTTTTTTTTACTATTGTGTAAAAGCTACAGGGAAAGCAAATCTGTTAATCATACATTATCATACATAGAAAATATGGTGCCTTTTAAGAAGGCTTGTTTTTCAGCTCATTAATCTCAAAATAGCATGGGGCTTCAGATGCTGATCTATCCAGGGGATGATTCTGTCAACAGCAACTGTGCTTCATATTGAACTTTGTCATCCAGGAAGGAAATCAAAGAACCAAAAAAATCTTCCTTCTCAGTGGTCGTGTACCTCAAATGCTTCTCAGTACTTCCTTTTCCTTTCTTTCCTGCATTTTTTAAATGTACTCCCTTTCCCCCCCTTTTCCTCTGTTTTTTGAATTTGAACACTTCTTTATTTTAAGCATTTACTGCAGGTCCAATTTGTAAATGAAATCTCGCCTATAATAAGTATATCAAGTTTAAAGGGTATGCAGTTCACAGATTTATTTTTACATGTTGACATTTATAAGTGCATGTGGTAACTTATGAAATCTTTTCAATACTTAATATGAAATTAGAACTTGTTTAGGTCTTTATCTTATCACTGAAGAAATTGGTTTCAAGTTTAGTTAAAAATAAATTTTGTCTGTTGCAGGAGGAAATCAATTTCAGAAGAATGTTGACTTCTTAATAAAGGCATTTAACTTACTTTTGGATAAAGAATTTTTTTTAAAAAATAAGAAAATACAAAATCATGCTGTTATTTGTAGCATAATGAAATCTGCTCAGCCAAGTCTTTTGATGGCTAAAGTTTCCTATGCTTTAGAGTAATAGAAACTTGTTTTTTTCCTTAAGAAAAACAGGCACAAAAGCTTTTTAGGAAACACTTTTTAAAAATCAGTTGCTTTAAAAAATATTTTATATTTCTCTAAGATTGTGTTGTATTTTTTGTTTCACTGTACTTTTAGTAATTAGGTTGATAAGTAAAAGTATTCCAGCATTAAATATGAAAGAAAAGTTGATTTTCTTTTCCTCTTTATGATATCTAATTATTTTTTCTTATGAAATCCAGGCGATGTAGTTACAGGAAGCGATGCTCAGGTTTCTGTTCCTGCCCAGACCCTAATTGACCTCCCAGGTACAGTTACCATGGCAATGCAGTATCTCTTTGCCTGCAGTACTATCATTGCCTCTTCCCAAACTCCATTTTCCTTTTTGCCCACCTTCCATTCATGCTGTTTATCAGTTCACTCCATTGTTCAGCCACTGAGTGGCACTGTTGTTAAGAACAAAAGTCCCCTCTCATGTCATATCGTGCTGATGCTGATGCCAAATCCCGTTAAGCTGTGGGTTTTTTATCAAGTTTGCACCAGCTTCTTTCCTTGCCAAAATATGGTCACTCTAGATTTTGTGATTATTTTACCACCATATTTTATTTGGCAGCTCACGCTGAGGTGTTCTTTCAGTTGTGCATAGATGCTCTGTGACAAGATTTGACAAATTAGTTCTGAGGTTAAGACATTTTAGATGCTGTGTGTATACATATTATTGTATGTATTAGCCATAGGTACTTATTATATTTTAGCTAAAAGAATTACAACTTGATTCTGAAATACATTTTTAAGTACAGGCTTCGTACTATGAATCATACTAACAGAATTAAAGTTCAGTGTGACAAATCTCTATGTAGAGTCATGGGTAATGATTTAAAATAAAAAGATAATAGTTAAATATCATAACCGTGTGTTCAAAATCTAGAAGAAGTTTATTTAAGAAATACAGGGGGCTTCCCTGGTGGCGCAGTGGTTGAGAGTCCACCTGCCGATGCAGGGGACACGGGTTCGTGTCCCGGTCCGGGAAGATACCACGTGCCGCGGAGCGGCTGGGCCCGTGAGCCATGGCCGCTGAGCCTGCGCGTCTGGAGCCTGTGCTCCACAATGGGAGAGGCCACAACAGTGAGAGGCCCACGTACCGCAAAAAAAAAAAAAAAGAAAAGAAACAATAATAGTAATCCATATTCAGCAGCTCCTGTGGAATTTAGAAACGTAAATATTTAAAGTTGCTGCATTCATCTTTTATTATGTGATCTTTTAGATAAAAAATATGCTACAGAGAGGAATTCTGTATTAAATGGAAGACTAGACTAACTTTAAGAATCCTCCATTCAAATTCAAAAAAAGATAGCCGTATTAATTGAAATTCCTATCATGTCTTCCTTAATTTAAAATACCCACACAGTACAGTCATGCTACTAGTATTAAAATACTGTTCTAATAATGATATGTCTCCAGAATATCTGTGCCTTTTAATAAATTAACAGAAAACAATATATTGTGATTAGGAGATCAGTGGTATGTTGACTTAACATCTTAAAAAACATACTGTGGCACAGAGGGGTGTGATCTTACTTCTATATGTAGTTCCGTGTTTCACAGGTACGGTTTCTGGCTGTGTTCTGGTTAAGTGAACCAGCTGACCTTTAGGGCTTTTCAAGCTCAGGGATTCTGTGAAAAGCTGCTATTTACTCTTCTTGGTGTCTGTGGAGTGATCTGTATAATAAAGGGGTGCAGTAGCGTGGCCAGTAGAAGAGGCAGATCACCTCCAGATGACTTCTCTTTAGCTTTGTCAGTTATTGAGCTTAGATGAATATTGATGTGATCTTCTGATACGGTGAGGATTCGTAGGACTTAAATTTGTTTCCTAAAATTAAAATCTGAGCCCCCCAGGCAACTTCGTTTTTGGCCTCGCCACGTGGCTCACAGGATCTTAGTTCCTCGACCGGGAATCAACTCGGGCCCTTGGTACTGAAAGCACGGAGTCCTAACCACTGGACTGCCAGGGAATTTCCCCCAGACAACTTTTCTTTTTTTTTTTTTCCGGTACGCCGGCCTCTCACTGCTGTGGCCTCTCCCGTTGCGGAGCACAGGCTCCGGACGCGCAGGCTCAGCGGCCATGGCTCACGGGCCCAGCCGCTCTGCGGCATGTGGGATCTTCCCGGACCGGCGTACGAACCCGTGTCCCCTGCATCGGCAGGCGGACTCTCAACCACTGCGCCACCAGGGAAGCCCCCACCCAGACAACTTTTTAACCAGAGTTTTGTTATCCCAAAGTGAGTTCACCGCAGAGTATTCCTTTGGGTATTGAAGCCCGATCATTTTATACCTGTGGGAAGAGAAAGCTGAAGGCTGGCTTGTCTGTTCTGACTTCTGCTTTTATGCTATTGCTCAGTCCATGTTTTCCTGCAGACCAGAGCCACGTGAACACTGTCGCTTTTTAAATAGACTCTTAAAGAAGGAGGTTGTATCATTTTGTTCAAATGACTTGTGTTGTAGAAGTAGAATCATCTCATTCACTTATTCAACAAGTGTTCATTGAGTGCCTACTGTGTGCCAAGCTCTGTTTTCATCAGTCCCTTGGGCTTCCCTCCAGCTTCACCAGGCTGCTAGGGCATCCCCGGTGCTTTAGATGGCCCAGCAAGCCCACATGGTCAGGAACCAGCTCCTTTTCTGATACCCTGTTCTAAATTACCCTGCCTGCCCTGCTCCAACAGAGACTGTATCAGTCTGACAGGGAAGAGTCCAGTAGCTTAATGAGACATGAGGCCAGATAAAGAGCTTCCAATCTGTGATGAGACAGTAGGATGATACCTATCCGGATTTGGAGAAGTCACAGTGTGTTTCCCTCAACACACTTCCTGCAGAGTCTCAGAAAGCAAGGGGAAGTAGAAGTAAACCAAAATAGTCAGCAGTGGCAACAAAAAACTTTCTAACAATCTCTGCTTGATAGGGTCAGTAATATTGGAAATTGGAGAATCTCATCAGATGTGCTAAACCCACAAGAGTAGGTATACTTTTCATTTCAGGGAAATAAAACTAACATTTAGGCTTCCCAAGTATCTTTTTTCAAAGCAGTGGAGCAAATTTCAAGAAATTAAGTAAATGTCAATATTTTCAATGATTCTTTGATTGTAGATAGTCTTTTCTTCCCATGAGGTTTCATATCTGTTATCTTTGCCTTTTAACACACAATAATTATACAGGTTTTAATTTTTTGAAGAAAATTCTGAATATAAAGTGAGATCTCACAATTCAGTCAATAAATAATATTTGGAAAATTGTTGGAAAGTTCCATTTTATATTTCTCAGTGTAGGTTGCAATCATAAAAAAATGTGCCACAGGACAGTTCACTTTTGGCAACTCAAAGGGTTTCTTCAAAATTATTTTTGGAAATGGCACATCTACCCCCAGGAACTTTTTTCGAGAGATACTTAGGAATTATTAATTCATAAACTAAAAAACTTTAAAATATGGGGAGATAGACACATGCATATACACAGACATTACTTCCAAAGAGAATTTAGAATTTCCAACAACAGAAGTATATAAGTCTTATCATATAATGGACCCTTAGGAAAGAAATTTAGATTTCTTAAGTTATTGCCATAGGCAGTGTTAAAATTTGTATTCGTGTATATGTATTTATGTTACTAACATGAATGTATAGATATCATTATATAACATTTATCAGGTTGTTTTTTTTTTCTTTTCCATTATGGTTTATTACAGGATATTGAATATATTTAGTTCCCTGTGCTGTACAGTAGGACCTTGTGTTTATCCATTACATGTATAATGGTTTGCATCTGCTAATCCCACACTTCCAGTCCATCCCTCCCCTCCTCTCCCCACACCTTGGCAACCACAAGTCTGTTCTCTATGTCTGTGAGTCTGTTTCTGTTTCTTAGATAACTTCATTTGTGCCGTATTTTAGATTCCACATATAAGTGATAATCATATGGTATTTGTCTTTCTCTTTCTGACTTACTTTGCTTAGTATAGTAATCTCTCTACGTCCATCCATGTTGCTGCAAATGGCACTATTTCGTTCTTTTTTATGGCTGAGAGGTATTCCATTATATATATGTACCACATCTTCTTTATCCATTTATCTGTTGATGGACGTTTAGGTGGTTTCCATGTCTTGGCTATTGTACATTGTGCCATTATGAACATAGGGGTGCATGTATCAGGTTGCTTTTTTAAATAAAAAAGGTTGAGAAAGATCAAAAATCTCCCTGCCCAGATAACCACTGTTGACATTCTTAAGGTAAAACTGAAGTACATATAATATTAGACAATCCCCAATTAATTAAAGGCATTACATGGGAAATAAAACAACCCCCTGTTCTCCTCCCACTTCTTTCTGCCAGCCCATTTCACTAAGGGTATCCACTGTTAAGTTTCTTATAATGCCTTGTAGGAAAAAAAAAAAATAGATTTTAAACTGAGAAACAACATGCGAGTCACATTCAATGTGTTAACAGCTCGTGCCTGGAGATGACTTCACTCTGGACCTTCAAGATGAAAACACTAACAGAAAAGTCCCAGTGCAGGTGACAAGCAGCAAATGGGTAGAACAAAGAAGAGGGAGGTCAAATCAACTCAAGCAGGACATGGTGACGAGAGGACAGATAGCTGCTGCTGCCCACAAGGGTGAGGGAGGAGACTGCAGAGCCAAAAGGTTATCCTGGTAGATGACCCGGTACCGGTCCCTCCAGGTGTTGTTGAGACACGATAGTCCTGAAGCAGAACAGGTAGCTCCATTATGTTCTGAACAATTGCAGAGAAGTACAGAATATGGAAAACAAATTTGGGGATGCATCAATTAGCTAGAAAACGCCTCTTTTTGGAACACTTACTGGAAAAAACATTGAATAAATGAGTTGTTTTTGGATTGAGAACAAGATCAGAATTTGCCCTTTGATATCCAAAGACCTCATTCCACTTTTCTTTAATTCGAAGTCACGTTTACTGCAGCCCTTTGTAGGGGAGCAGGATGGTGGTGCATCTTTGCCCAGCCCGGGCTCTGGAGTCGGGCCTGGGTTAGGGTCCTGCTTCCGTCACTGCCTTGCTGGATGACCCAGTGAGGCCACTTCACCACTCACCTGTAAAGACAGAGAAAGAGCAGCTGCTTCAAGGGCAGTTACCTGTCGCATAGTAAGGGCTCGAGGGCACGACCTACGGGGTGGGGGGTGGGGTCCTGGTCGTGGCATCATTATGTGTTTTCCTCAGGTACCTCTTTGGTTTCCAGAATCAAACAGATGAACCTACTTAACACCTCTGTCTTTTCTTTGCTTAACAATGACTTCTGACAATCTGAAACCCCCTGTTTGCGCGCCAGCCCTGGACGCGGTAAAGCTTGACCTCTCTGGCCAGGCTAGAACCAGGTCTGTTTCAGGGGCTTCAGGTACAGCCTGCTTCCTTTCCCCTCTTGTGGCACCAAGATGTATGTTTCTAATGAGTAGACCTGAGCCCTCTTGCTGTCTGTCACTCAGGTCTGTGAGGTACCAAAGTGTCACCAGGCGGGGCCCAGCTTCGTCCTGTCTTCTCCGGGTCGCTGAATGACGTCAAGGCGACCCCCTTCCTGTGGCCACAGCACCGGGCTTCCCAAAGGCTTTGCCCTTCCCACTTCCCTGAGCCAGGCCTCCCACCAGCGACCCCCAGACTCCCTAGCCTCCTGAACGTTTTGCCTTTGGCCGTCCTGTGTCCAAATCCCCCAGCTGGTCTCAGGTTTATGGGGGTTCTGCCTGACTATTTAGGAATACAGCCCAACCCCTGTTCTTGCTTCTCACTGAGTTTAATGAGAGAACAGTCATGAAAATACATGAGGCATAGTAGGAACTTAATAAATATTCTTCCCCTTCCTCCTTTCCTCTCTCCCAGCCACTCTGTGGTCAGGGTCCCCACTGATGCCTGTGAAGCTCATTCAGTCCACTCAGGTGCTTGACAGATAACCTCCATTGACACATAGCACAGGGGACCCAGAAGTTTTATTGAATCTTTCAGAGAAGGACAGAGAGTGAAGGAAAGATTTAATATACCCAGACACAGCCATAGCTAGTCCAAGGAGTCCCTTTGTGCATGTTAGAAAAAGGTATGTTCCCGTCCTGCGCAGATGCGGCTTGCACCAGGGCGTGCGTCCGAATCCGCAGGCGCTCCCAGGCGTGGCGTACGTGGTGGTCCTGGGCTCAGAGCCAATTAGCCCAGGTCTGTGGGTGGTCACCGGGCAGTGCAGCCAGTGGAAGCACAGGCCAGCAGGAGAGCACTGGCAGGTCTGTGACCACAGGACTGCCTGTGAACCCGCCTGCTCTAGATTTGGAAGTGCCCAGCGTGCTGGTTAATGGTCTGGGTCTGCGCAGCGCGTAGCAGATGCCGGGAGTCACGCTGAGCCCTTTACACACGCGACCCACCTAGGACACACAGCGCACGTGAAGTGGATGCTTCCCTTGTGGATGAGAACTGGGCCTGTGGAGGGTCAGTGACTCGTTCAAGGCCACACAGCTAGATACCAGCTGAGCTCAGACTCCAGCGCAGGTGCTGACTCAGCAGGTATTGCTTTGAGGAATTGTGCTTTGCCAAGTGTCTCTCAAATCTATCACCCCAGCTTTAGTTGAAGCCTTATGATCTCTTGCATGGGCCAGTGCAGGGCATGCCTCGTTCAGCCAAGCTCCTGTAAAACTCAGGCTACTTTCCTGCTTAACATCTTTAAAAAAACTCCCATCGCTACTGACAAGAGAAAGGCCAGACCCCTTCACATGAGAACAAGCTGCTCTTCTTGGTCTAGCTGGCCCTATTTTTAGAGCCCCACCTTCCCTCTTGCCTCCCTCCCCCAGAGCTGGATGACCAAGAGAAAAAGCAGCTCACATTTGGGGTACTGGCAACTTTTAGGAAGAATTGGATTCCCTCCTCCCCACCCCAGCCCACCCCGAGAAAACCATTGATGTAATCATCAAATGAAACAGAAGCACTCTGTTGAACTTAATCCTATTTTGTTTACACTGGTATTGGTGTCATTTTCAATTCCATATGGATGGCAGGAAGCGCTGAAGGATTAATCAGGCTTTGTCTGAACTCGATGTTCCCAGGAGTCTAACTGCCTCTTAAATACCATGTTTTCTGCCCCCAAATGACCTTCCCTGAGCCATGACCCCCACCACTGCCCACTCCTCAGATTTCAAGATGTCGCTCACAACTCTGATGGCCTGAGACAGGATTGGATGGTCCCTCTTTTGTGCTTCCAGAGTCCCGCTGTTCATACTTCAGTGTTTGCTTTTACCACCTGGGGTTGTAGGTCAGTCAGTGCAGGTACAAGTCTGTGTTTCCCTTGTGCTGCTGTTTTAGGAGCTTCTCACGAGCTCCTGTGGTCATCCCCCCATCCTCAGCGCTGGGCAGAGTTTCCAGAGACATTTCCTCAGATCAGTCTGCATAGGGCTTGTTCCCCGATGTTTGGTTATGAAAGGAAGACTGGGCATGCCTGAGGTGGCTTGAGAATAGGTCTGTATTTAGTATATTCAAGAGTGCCTTACCATATAACGGTAATTAATTGTCTTGGGTCAGGACTTTGGAGAATTCGGGTAGGAAGCTTTTGGGGGAGTGCCCTCAGGGTCAATACGTGGGGAGTCAAAGAAGCAGTGTTGCCCTCAGTTGTCTGTTTTGAGACAAGGGGGCCAGACTTTGTCCTCTGTCCACCCAAACCAGTCACTGGATTGGAGCTGTTCCCCGGGGAAGGGGCATGATCTTGGGCAAAGCAGCTCTCCTCGGCTGGGGCTGTTTCCAGAGAGGAAGCCGTGAGAGCCAGTGGCAGCCCACGCTTCCTGCGTCTGGGAGAACAAGTGCCTCGGTCCCGAAGCGGGGATCTCGGCAGGGCTCCGCAGGCTCCTCTAGGAATGAGCATCGGGTTTTGGTGCAACACAAGAAATGGTTAATGTTGTTCCTGTCAGTTAAAAACTTTCAAAGGTTTACAAGAGTATCAGGGCTACTGTGCAGTTTATGGGCTACAGGCGTGTTGACAGTCCTGACTCCTCAGCTTGGGAGCTGTCGGGGTGAGGCCCGGGTGATGGAATGTCTCAGGCCTGGAAAGGGCGGGAAGTCTGACAGTCCTTTCTTCTGTCTCACGTGCTGGTGACTCTGTCTTCTTAAGGTCTAAATGTCTACGGTCCCAGAGGGCACAAAAATGTTAGCTAATTTCTGTAATTGAGGGGAAATGTATTTTGTACAGGGGTTTTATACAAGATACAGGCCAAGTAGTACTGTATAATACTACCGCCAATTTGGAATTTGATCATTCAGAGGTAAATCCTGATAAGAACTGGCTTAGTGTTATCTCTGAAAAGGTAGTTTGCCCAGGAGAATAATAGCTACAAAAGAAACTTAGGGAGAACAAGACACTTTTAAGTTCTTTCTGGATTGGATAACTGGATACTAAATCTCACCCAGTAAATAACTGATGAGCTAATTTATTAAAGCAGGTATTCGAAAGATCTCTCCTAGATATGTCATTAGCTTATTTTGTTATGATGGTTACTTTACGTAACAGCCTGCGTGTTGTGAAAAACATTTGGAAATTTAGACTGTTAAGTGGTTTATACCTGTCCTGTCCAGTGTGGTGTCCGCTAGCCACACAGGACCTTGGAGTGCTTGAAATATATGCTTTTTTTTTTTCCCATTTTGGAAGAAAGATGGGGGCAAAAGTTGTTATAGTCCACAGAATTCTAACTTTTTCCAGCAGTATAATAAAATTCAAATGATTCTACCTGGAATTTTAGATTAACTCAGAATCTGAACTATAATGTCAAATGTTCAAGAGTCTAGAGATCGTAAGTAGAGAAATACTTCTGAAATACTTAAGAAATAATAGTGAGCATTTCCCACTATTGTAACAGTTCTGTGAATCAAAAGTCTGATTGAGGCCTCAGCAAGCTAAAACCAAGGTGTCAGGAGGCTCTAGGGGAGAATCATCTGTGCTGTTGGCAGAATTCACTTCCTTGTGACTGTAGAACCGAGGTCCCCATGTCTTCACTGGCCGTCATCTGAGAGCCATTGCCATCTCTAGAGGAGCCACACTGACTCACGTCCCTGCCTCCACGTTCAAAGCCAACACCACCAGGTCAGCTCCCTCTCCTGCTTCAGCTGCCTTCTTTTTCTTTTTCTTTTTCTTTTTTGTGGTACGCGGGCCTCTCACTGTTGCGGCCTCTGTTGCGGCCTCTCCCGTTGCGGAGCACAGGCTCCGGACGCGCAGGCTCAGCGGCCATGGCTCATGGGCCCAGCCGCTCCGCGGCATGTGGGATCTTCCCGGACCGGGGCACGAACCCGTGTCCCCTGCATCGGCAGGCGGACTCTCAACCACTGCACCACCAGGGAAGCCCTGCCTTTTTTTTCTTTAGTCACAGCTCTGACTCCTTCTTCTACTTTCCTGTTTCACTGTAAGGACTCGTGTTCACACTAACCCACCATGATCACCCAGGATACTCTTCCCATCTTAAGGTTCTTTAAATCACACCTGCAAAGTCTCTTTCGCCACATAAAGTAGCATATTCATAGGCTCTAGAGATTAAGGGCATAGGCATTATTCCACCTGCCATATAATATGGCTTTTGGGGGAAAGATATGAATGATCAAAATTGACCCAAGTAAAAGTAGGAAACTTTAATAGGGGAATTAACATAGAAAAAAATCCAAAGAGCCGCTAGAGTAGTACCTTTCAAAAGTCACCAGCACCAGAGTTATAGGTGAATGATCCAGATTTTGAAGGGACAGATAAATTCAGTTGTATAAACTTAGAAAAAGATGGAAGTTTTTTCATTTCATTTTGTGAAGAAAACCATGTTCTCGTGAATCAAAATGCTTTGGCTTCTTAGATTTCTTTTTTTCTGTGTACTTTTAAAAGTAAATTGAAACTCAAAACTGAGCAAACGTTCCTTTTGTTTTAGCTTTATCTTCCGCCACCCCAAGGCAATAAAAGCTTCTTAAGGAGTAGAGTTTGAAGGAGCAAGGAGAAAATGTTCATAAAAGAAAAACCTAGGTTTATAATCAACACTTAAGTTGTTTTTCACTTTATCATCTTGGGTAAGAAATGCCTTCCTAAGTAGGACCCTAAAAACAGAAGCCATAAAGGTAAATGTAGACATACACAGACATATATACAAAGGGCTATGTTCTAGAATTTAGGAGGAACTCCCCTAAATCAGTTTTTTTAAATGAAATTAACAGAGACAATTCACAGAGGATCTTCAGATGGCCCATATTATTATGTTAAGAGATATTGTTTAAAAAGATATTCAGGGCTTCCCTGGTGGCGCAGCGGTTGAGAGTCCGCCTGCCAATGCAGGGGACACGGGTTCGTGCCCCAGTCCGGGAAGATCCCACATGCCGGGGAGCGGCTGGGCCCGTGAGCCATGGCCGCTGAGCCTGCGTGTCCGGAGCCTGTGCTCCGCAACAGGAGAGGCCACAACACTGAGAGGCCCGCGTACCGCACAAAAAAAAAAAAAAGATATTCAGCCTCACTAGTTATCAAGAAACTTCAAGCTAACATAATGAAGTCTTCCTTCCATCAGATTAACCAAATAAGTAAGTAGATAAAGATATCATACATCATATTACATTTACACTTATATGTAAATATATATTACACACATATATGTCTGTTAAAATCCTAGGAGGAAGCAATTGGGAATCATCTAAATTTAAAATGTACATACCATTAAACATAGCAGTTCCATGTATATAAATTTATCTTACAGAAATAGCCAACTGTACCTAAAGATGTACCTCTCCAGAGCGTTGTCATTTTGTTTGCAAAGGCAAAAAATTAGAAAAATCCCAATTATTCAGGAGCGCTACAAAATTTCTTTCTTCACATTCCTTAAAAAAGATAAGGCAGATTTTTATATAAATGAAAGACAAATTTTCATGATCAAGTCCAAAAAACATGTTACAGAGGGATGTACTTTTGGAATAACAGAATAAGGACCTCTGAAAAATCTGTTTCTCCATAAAAGTAACAAGGAGAATGGCAAGAATGCCAAAATCAACTTGTTCAGAACTCTGAAAATTAATCAAAGGATTGAGTCCATTTGAGGAGCATCAATTCAAGAAAAAAATGGCTGAATCTCAGTAACAACCGTGAGAAATGAAATATTTTCCTGCTATATCAATAAACAGAGGATGTCACAGTCATCAAGGATCGCAGCCCTACACCATGAGCCGAGAAAACTCAGGGCTGAAAAGAATACCTGCCATCTAGCAGCCATCAGACTGCAGCCACTCCCTGCGGTGAGCCCTGAGGAAACTCAGGATGTGTCAGGATGCTGGCTGCAGATAGCTGAGGTGCATATCAAAGGAATGATTTCAGTGAGCCCAGACTCTTGCATCTTCCCATGTATAGAAGAGCGATAAATGCCTTAACTTGAGATATCTGGTTTTCTTTACTTAACAATAATCTTTTCATGTTCAGACTACCTGCCCTTTGTTACAGAACTCCTATATAACCTGGCCCCCCCCCACCGCCGCCCCCCTCCCCGCTCACCTCCTCAGAGCAGCTTCTCAGAGCTATCTGAAAACGCTGTCTCCCGGGGCTGCAGTCCTCATTTTGCCCCAAATAAAACTTAACTCGCAGCTCTCACGTTGTCCGTATATATTTTTTTAAGTCAACGACAGCATGCTTTGTAACATTTTAACTTTCCCTGTTTCCACCCTCTCTCCCCAGCTCTGCCATAGCCTTTGATAAACAGCAGCCTCTCAACCGCTGGAGGAAAAAGAATGAATTTGGAGCACCCTAAAAGTCCCATCCCCAGTAAATGTCAGTAGTTGACATGTGCAGCAGCACTCTCAAAAAACCTCTTTCTTAGGGCTTATCTTTATTGGACTTTAATCAGAACTCACTAAGGGAGAAACCCTATCCACAGAGCATCCATTGAAAATAATCAGTGGCAGTTACTTAACATCGCAGCTGCCCAAGGCAGAAATGGAGCAAACAAGAGGCTAAGCGAAAACTTAACAGGAAAATAGGAGGCTAGCAAAAAGCTTAAAAGGAAAATCTAAGGAATGAGATGTCCATCGGGGGTTTTGAAAAGCTCCAATATATTTCTGGGAATCGAGAAGGCCACACACATGCAAGATTATACACATGCCCAGGGAAGATTTTAAAAGGGTTTAATCTGTCAACTCTGGATGAACTTGAGGCTCTGCATAGACAAGAATGAAAGCTAGAGCAGAACTGTAGACTGCCTGCTGAGCACTGAAGGCATGCCCGAAGACACACGCGTACAGAGCCCCCTGCAGAGGCTCAGAGACTGACTGGTTCAAGGCATTTAAGGAAGGGAAACTTCTGTCTCTTAACTGACCACTAAGCTAACCGAGCAGAGACTTCAGGGGCACACAACAGCAAAGAATATAGACTTTACAGAATTAGTTTAGGGAAGTCACTAAAAAACAAAACAAACAGCAAGAAAAACAAATCTGGGGGTTGGGATGGGATCTCATGTGCAGAGCTGCCACATTATTTTATTAAAATGGCCAGTTTTCAATAAAAAGTCTGAGACGTACAAAGAAACAGGAAAGTATGGCCCATATTATTGGGAATAAAGCAATCAATACACACTGCCCCTGAGGAAGCAGAGACATTTACTTGACTAACTAGATCAGTAAGCTATTAAGTCAGCTATTACAAATATCTTGAAAAAGTTCAAACTGTGTCTGAAGATCTACAGGAATGTGTGAGACCAGTTTCTCACCAAATAGAGAATATCAATGAAACGATAGGATTTTTTTTTTTTTTTGAAGAACCAAATAGCTATTCTGGAGTTGAAATACAATAACTCAAATGAAAATTTCACTATAGAGGATCAACAGTAGATTTGAGCTTACAGAAGAAAGAATCATAACTTAAAGATATGTCAATTGAGATGATCTGATTTGAAAAGCAGAAAGACAAAAGAATGAAATAAAATGAACAGAGTCTCAAAGACTTGCAGAATACCATCAAATATACCAACATACAGATGATGGGAATTCCAGGAGAGAAGAGAGAGAAAGGTGCGGAAGGATCTGAAGAAGTGCTGGCAGAAGTATTCCACAACTTTATGAAAAACATTAGTCTGTGTATCCAAGAAGCTCCGTTAACTCCAAACAGGGTAAACTCAAAGAGATCCACACCTAGACACAGCATGGACAAACTGCTAAAAGCCAACAACAAAGAGAGAAACTTGAAAGCAGAAAGAGAAAAACAATTCACAATATACTAGGGAACCTCAATAAGATTAACAGCTGACTTGTCATAAAAAATCATGGAGTCCAGAAGGCAGTAGGATGATATATTCAATAATTCTATATCTAGTAAAACTATCCTTCAAAAAGAAAGGAAAAAAAATAAATAAATTAAAAAAATAAAAAAAATAAAAAAAATAAAAAAGAAAGGAGAAATTAAGACAATCACATAAACAAAAACAGAATCCAATGCTAGCAAATCTGCCCTGTAAAACATAATAAATGGAGTCCTGCGGGCTGAAATGAAGGGATACTATAAGTGAATTCAGATCCACGTAAAGAAAAAGAGCACCGATAAAGGTAACTACATAGGTAAATATAAAATACAGTATAAATGTATTTTGTTTATGTCTTATTAACAGAGCAGTACTACCCAAATTGATCTATATATTCATCACAATCACCCTCAAAATCTCAGGTGTCTTTTTGGGAGAAACTGACAAGGTGATCATAAAATTCACCTGGAAATGCAAAATACCCCTAAAGGCAAAAAAACAGTCTTGAAAAAGAACAAAATTGGAGAACTCATACTCCATGATTTCAAAACTTACTATGTAGCTACAGTAATCAAGACAGTGTGGTACTGTCATAAAGATAGGCATGTGTAAATGGAATAGAGTTGAGAGCATAGAAATAAACCCTTACATTTGTGGTAAGTCGATTTTCAACAAGGGTACCAAGACCATTCAGTGGGGAAATAGTCTTTTCTAGAAATAGTACTGGGAAAACTAGATCTCTGCATGAAAAAGAATGAAGTGGAACTACTTCCTCACATTATATACAAAAATTAACTCAAAATGGACCAGACTTAAATGCAAGAGCTAAAACTGTAACACTCTTAAAAGAAAATGTAGGAGTAAATCTTTGTAATTAGGCAATATCTTCTTAGATATATTGCGCAAGCAACAAAAGAAAAAATAGGTAAATCCATCAGAATTAAAAACTTTTTTGGTTTCAAAGGATACCATTAAAGTGAAAAGGCAGTACACAGAATGGGAGAATTCTTTGCAAATCATATCTCTGAAATAGAATATATGAAGAATCCTTACAGCTTAACCATAAAAAGACAAATAACCCAGTGTTAAAAATGGGCAAAAGATTTGAATAGGTGTTTCTCCACAGAAGATATACAACTATCTAATAAGCACATGAACGCAACATCGTTAGTCATTTGCATTGGTAAATTGCAAATAAAAATCACAGTGAGATACCACTTCATACCCACTAGGGTGGCTAAAATAAGAAACAGCCAAAAATATGTGTTGACAAGGATGTGGAGAAACTGGAACCCTCATAGGATGCTGATGGAAATGTTAAAATGGTGTAGCTATTTTCAAAACCAGTTTGGCAGTTTCTCAAAATGTTCAACACAGACTTACCATATTGACCCAGCAGTTTCACTCCTAGGTACTGACCCAAGAGAAATGAAAACATAGGTCCACACAAAAGTTTATACACGACCGTTTGTGGTACAAACATAATAATAATAGCCAAGAAATGGATACAAGCTATAAATGTCCATCAACTGATGAGTGGATAAGCAAAATGTGGTCTACCATACAACAGAGTATTATTTGGCAGTAAAAAGGAATGAAGTACTGACACAGACTACAGCATGAATGCACCTTGTAAACATTGTGCCAACTGATAGAAGCCAGGCACAAAATACCACATATTGTATAATTCCATTTATATGACATTTCTAGAAAAGGCAGAGCCATAGAGACAGAAAGTAGATTAGTGGTAGCCAGGGGGTATTGGGAGGAACTGCTAATGGGCACAGGTTTGGGTTTTTTGGTGATAAAAATGTTCTAAAATTAGATGGTGATAGTTGAGAATCTCTGTGAATATACTAAAAACCGCTGAATTATACACTTTTAAAAGGTGAGTTTTATGGTATGTGAATTATATCTCAATAAATCTGTTATTTTTTTTTGTAAAGGCAATTTTCACATTTAGTCTGTTTACAGTAAAAATGTATTTACGAATTAGTGGCATAATTTTAAAAAGAGGAAATAAATAGGTGGTTCCTGAGGTCTTTTTCAGCTCCAGCGTTCTAGGACCCTCTACCAGTGAGCTTGTCGCCATGCAGCATAGCCCAGGGAAGTTATGCCCTAGAGCCTGCAGGTGGGTGGGAGACAGACAGAGGCAGAGGAGGGAAGAAGGGAAGGTGTGGGGGACTTAGACAGTCTAGACCCTGAAGTCAACATCAGATGCTTCTATGGCCTGCGACTCTGCTGCCCCTCCTTTCCCAACCTCAAGACCGCCTCTGTCCTCCTCAGGGCTCAGCTCTGACATCACCCACTGCAGGTTGGATTCTCCAGGAAGCAGACCCTGAGACGGAGTTAGAAGTACACAAGGCTTACAGGGGACTAACATCTGTGAAAGGAAAAGGGGAGGGGCTGGAACTAAGAAGGGGGGTGTCATCAGACTGCGATGCAGACCTCGCGGAGGTCTCTGGAGGCTCAGCAGGAAGCCTTGAGGCTGAGTTCCTAGTAGAAGAGCCCTGTGTCGTCAGGTGGAAATGGGTCGGCCCTTTACTGCTGGTCGCTGACTGACAGTCACGTGTGAAAACTGACTTTATAAAAGTAACAGCTTTATTGAGGTATAATTCATATGCCATCAAATTTACTTTTCTTTAAGTGTATCATTCAGTGGTTTTTAGCATATTCACAGAGATGCTCACCTCATACCACTATCTAACACTTGGAGTTAAACTTGACCCTTCTCATTCCTTCTCATTCCTGGATTCGTCAGTAAATCTCATCAGTTTTGTATAGAATCTGACCTCTTCTCACCACCAAGCTGTGATCATTCTGCTGACTTGGATTTTTGCAATGGCAAAAATTGTTTCCCCTCTTTTTTTGCTCTCTGCCAACCCTAAACTGTTCCCAATGCAGCAGTCAGAGGGATCCTTTTAAAATTAAGTCAAATCATGTCACTCTCCTGCTCAAGTCCTCTAGCAGCTTCTACTGGCTTCGCTTCTCAGAGGAAAAGTCATCAAAATTGTCTACAATTCCTCACCTGACGTGATGCCCCCAGGCCCCATCTGCTCCCCCCATTCTTAGCTTTAGCCACACTGGCCACTCTGCTGTTCTTCAGAACCACTAAGGTCCTGCTTGGGGCCTTGGTACTTGCTGTCCCTTCATATTGTCTGCAAAGCTGGTATTTTACCTTCTTCAAGTTTTTGCCCAGATGTCCTGCACCTCATTTCTCAGTGACACCTTCCCTGACCATCCTATTTCAAACTGCACACCTTCCTCCGACACTGACAATCCCCTTTCCTGCTTTCTTTTTCCCCACGGTGTTTACTACCATCTAAAATCATATATATTTTATGAATGTATGTGTCTGTCTCCCCTCACTAGAAACTGAATGCCTTGAGGGATGGGAGTTTAGATGGCTCAGTTTCCAGTCTCCCTGCCCCGCTAAGTGCCTGATACTTACTAGGCGCTCAGTTACTATGGGTGAATGAATGAATAACTGAATGCACACCAGGTGCTGCGCTAGGTCCTTAAATCCTCATAACAACCTTCCGGAAATGTCCCCATCGTATACGTGAGACCTGCGTGGGTCTGGCCGCAGCCAATTCTGTTCACCTATCTTCTGCGCCGTGCTGCCCTCCCAGCAGGCCTTCCTAGAGCCCTTGCTCCTGTCTAAGGGAGCTTTGTGGCTCCAGAACCTCTCAGTGCAAAAGGCACTGCAGGGAGTCACAGATGCACCCACTCTGATGTGGGGACCAGTCTTGGATGTAGCCCTTGAGCCAGCACCTTGTCCCATTTCCAGATGCTTCTACTATGGCCTGGGGGTAGCAGTGTATCTGTTCTGCAATTATTGAAAAGGAAAGGGGTGCTTTTGAAAAACTGGTGAAGGATTTAGGGGGTTTTTTTGATATATATTAATAATATAATGTGCCATATAATTGTTTCTGGCTTCTGTTATTAAGGATGATTCTATTAGTGGGGGAAAATCCAGTCATTTCACCTGTGATTTCTGAAAATTGGATTTTTTCGTTTTTTGATATGCATACCACACTTGGACCAGTGTAGTTTAAATAACGCGCAGAAAACTATAGCACTACTTCATTGTTTTAAAAAATCGACAGCTATTCTGATACATAAAAATACATGCGTCTTAACACTCCACAGTGTCATCATGTTGACAGTGTGAATAAAGAAGTATTCTAATTGATCATTTATTAAAAGCAGTAAATTCAGTAGCAGTGAAAGAGTCTGGTGTCTCATTATTGCTACTTAATTTTTCTTACAGGACAAAGCTCTAAAAACATCCGTTCATCTCCAAGCATTGAGAGTTTGCCTGGAGGAAGAGAGTTCACTGGCTCCCCACCTTCATCTGCTACTAAAAAGGATTCCTTTTTCAGCAACATCTCCCGTTCACGCTCACACAGCAAAACTATGGGCAGAAAAGAATCTGTAAGTATTTTAAGGACGGTTTTCTTTTTATCCTACATTTTCCTCTAGAATGCTGCATTTGTGAAAGCCTCTCTTCGTGCCTAGTTTTATAAAGTTCTTAAAATTTTTATGGACTAAAATGAACTATTTCATCAGAAGTATTTTTATTATTATAATTTAGTAATATTTTAACGCTCTGATCTATATTACACTGGGTGGGGGTGAGGGGAAGTAGCATCAATTAAAATAAGTTGAAACCCACATCTTCATCCTTTTTTTCCTCTACAAATGCCTTTGTCAAAGCCTGTACTGTCTTCTAAAATGCTAAGAAATAGCATTATACCAAACCATAGAATAAGACACTTAAACCAAGCTGTTTTTTTCAGTTTTAAGTATTTCTTGAAAATGAAAAACAGCTATTTTACCAATTGTTTTAAAAAGTTATACAGATTACCTTTAAATTATGGTGTATTGATAGCTGCTGTCTAAGATCCTTTGTATACATTACTCAAAAGGACACAGCTAATGCATATCAACTACAATACTTAAAAAATCTCATTGTTTCTGAAAAAATGTTTAAGTCACCTTCACAAGAGATAAAACATTTAGTCACACTTTATAGCTATTTCAACCCAGTATTCTAATATGAAGAATTCATCTGCCCACTGGAAGAGGCTGTAAATGCAAGGTCTTACAGCCAAGGACTAGCTGTTGCTGAAACAGTGCTAAGATGGAGGGGTGGGCTGTACAACCTTTGAGGGATAATTATTTAAGGTACATAGGCCAGATAACAGCATCGTATCTATCTGCGTGACTGTATGACACTCAGCTTCCTGGTGCTTCCGCCACCTCATCTGCAAGTTAAACAACATACTTTGCCCTCTGAAGGGAAGAGTTCACCACATACTCTCTCGGGGCGCTTTCCACGTGTAGGAACCGTGCTTCTCTAATTTGTAGAAGAGCAGAGTGGAACTTCCATTTGCAAATGGCAGCTTTAATGCAAGCAGTTAGCTCTGCTGCCTCCTAAACTCCACTCCAGGAACAGTTAAGTTCATTTCAGATAAACCCTAGAGGAATAAGGAAACAGGAGAGACCATAGCCGCTAGCTTTTTGTTACTTGGAAAGCAGATGTTAATTGGAAGCTAACTTAGCGGCCTAAGAAAGCTGTGCATGCTAAGCCAGCAGTAGGGAAAAACCAAGAAGCAACCTGAGTGAGATGGTAAAACCCTCTAGAAGCTCAGGAACTGGAAACGGGGTGAAGGTGGAGCTGAAGACATGAGGACTGGTTAGAAGTTTCTTCAAAAAGCGGATAGATTCCCATCCTCACTCTGGCAGAAGACTGGAGGTTTAATTCTCTGGGAAGTGCGAAACAGAATGTCTCTGGACTGAGAGAGATCAGGAATATTCGAGTACGAGACCACCCTCCTGGAAAAGGGTGTTGAATATATTTAAATACTGAATTGAGATCCCCAGGCCCCACCCCACTTGCTTCCCAGAACACCAGTAAGTATGTCCCTTCAGGCAGGAGATTGGAAGGGTTTTCTCTAGGCAGAAGTCACAAATTTAAAAAACCTTAGGGGTTCTCCAGGGAAATAGCCAGTTCACTTTACAGTGAACTCAACCATCACAGGCCCATCTAAGCACAGAAATTTCTCTTAACTTGTAGTTCACACTATTTTATATGAACAAGACAGGCAAGAATCACCAGATACTAGAGGAGAGCATCTAATAGTGACAGACAGGCAGAAACAAATAGATAAAAAGCAACTGGGAAGAAACAAGTCTTTGCAGGAGAACGCTTCAGAAAAAAATATTCATCCAGAGAATAACAACAACAACAAAAGCTATTGGAAATTAAAAGATGACATCTGAAATGTAAAACTCAATAGAATAGTTGGAAGATAAAATGGAGGAAACCTCCCCAGAAAATAGGATACAAGACAGAAATGGAAGGTAAGAGAAATAAATATAATAAATAAAAAAAAATTAGAGAACCAGCCCAGGAGGTTCAAAATCTAAAAAAAACAGGAGTTGCAGAAAGAGGGAACAGAGAAAGTGACAGGAAGGGAATAATCAAAAATATAATTCAGTTAGTTTTTCCACTAATGAAAGACCTGAGTTTTCAGATTGAAAAAGGTCATAGAAGGTCCCACGTGAATAAAAACAAACCCACACCCAGATACACCACCGAAAAGGCTCAGAACCCTGGGAACAGAGATATCCTACAAACATGTAGAGTTGGGGAAAAATAAAGATTTCCAACAAAGGGTGAGGAATTACAATAGCTACAAATTTCACATGGCAACACCAGAAGTAAGACAATGGAGGAGAAATTCCTTCAAAGTTCTGAGGGGAAATTACTTCCAGCCTAGATTCAGTCCCTAGCTAAGCTAATTATGTGTGAGGGCCACTTTCAGACATTCAAGATTCAAAAAATGTATTCACATGCGCCCATTCTCAGAATCCACTGGAGGATGTGCTCTACAAAAATGAGGACAGGTACCAAGGATAAAGAATACATGAGAACAGAAAATAGAGCAACCAGAGTGAGACAAAAGGATTCCTCAGAAGGGTAATGCAGGGAATCCCGGAGTATACAAAGCATGACTGTTTAGCAGATCCAAAGAGCAGCAGCCAGCCCGGACTGGAGCAACTCAAAAGGTTCCAGACAGTTTTCTCTAAAAAGACGAAATTGGAAGAATGACTCGTATATTTGGACAAATCGAGAAATTTACACAGCTACAGGTGAGTTTAGGTTTGAATTAGTGATAACTTTTTAAAAATGAAGCCATTAAAACACAGGACAGCTATATGCCAATAAAAATGAAAAAAACAAAAAACACAGGACAAGGTAACTCCAAAGAAAAACCAAGGGTGTATAGGAAAACACAGAAAGGTATTGATAAACCCTGTCACTGAGCCAGGCCTGGAATTTACATAAACATTATGATGTAAGTCTGTTGACTGTTAATGGTGATAAAAATCCATTGAGAAAGGTGGGTGGGGAACTGTGTTTGCTTGGGGAGGGGAAGGGGTAGGTGGTGGTCAGAAGAGCCGCATCTTCATCTTCTTTCCTGGAAAATCAGCGAATAATACTCTAGAAAAATCAAGAGGTGGCAATATAAGCTAGAGCTATAAAGGTGAGAAAAAAAGCACGCGTAAAAGAGTTGAAAGTGGTTGCTAGAGCAGGAAGCAGAGGGTGGGGCTGTGTGAACTGCTTTTCATAAGAAGCCTCGTAGAACCATTGGACTCTTTTCAGCGTTACATATGTAACTCAGATTAAAAATAATAACTAAAAATCTCAACTAAAATAGGATGTATTGGCATAATAAATTAGTAGAGGAGCTGTCTGCCTGTACAAAGAGCATGTCTCTGAAGAACCAGAGTAAGGAATAACAAGTGAGAAAGCAGACGGAGACAGGTCTGATTTGCGTTCTGTCCTCTTCTGGTGCCATGTGGGTTAGCCTACAGCACCAACTAATTACTTTTCTTTATGGTGCTACTGTAACTTAAAGCTGAGCAAAAATAGAAACAGCGTACGTAGACCTGCTGTGAACCCAGAAACAGAATGCCCAACTCTTATTCAAAATTTAGTGTATTGCCTAAGTTGTGGGAAGTAAGTAGACAGAACTTTTCAAGAGAAAGTGCACAGTTTTCCGAGTTACAGGTTATTATTTTAGGAAATAATTTATCGTGGTCAGTGCTCTTTGCCACATCATTCCAGTTCTGCGCCACTCTGGGCACTGGATGGGATTGCACCCCCACCCCCACCCCCCCGTCCCCTGGGACCCGTTGGAGCTGTGTGGCCTGTTGTGTCCCGTGAGTTGGGAACGGCAGTGGCAGGCATGTGTTGCCACTGCAGGGTTTTCCACAGCCCTCTCCTTCCTTCTGGCACGGTGAGCAGAACCCACGTGTCAGCCCATGATAGACGTGGAGCCTGAGTGAGAAACAAGCCTTTATTGAGTTAAGCTGAGATTGTTGCTTTGCACAGCGTAATGCACAGTTGGAAATGTTCAGGCCCAGAGCTGAGATTCATCCTCCCATGGGACCACCAGAGTGGTCCCGGTGGCACCAGAGCCTGTGACGAGGCATCGACCATCCTTGCGCCCACTTTGCTTTCATTTCCAGCCCCATTTAGTGTGATACAGGGGTTTTCCATGTCCTTAGAAAAGTTCAAGGTAATTTTTCATTAACATCATCATCATCACCAGTTTCTCACGCAGCAGGTGGCCAGAAACTGAAGAAAGGACATCTGTTGCTTTGGGTCCCTAGTGCCTTAAACTGTATGATGCCTTTCAGATTTCAAGACTCAGCTGATCTTTTAAAGTATCCCGGGGTCAAGAAATGGTTGATGTCAGTTAACAAAAGGCTGAAATAGCAGTTGAAAACAGACATTAAAACAAAAGTAACCGGGCTTCCCTGGTGGCGCAGTGGTTGAGAGTCCACCTGCCGATGCAGGGGACATGGGTTCGTGCCCTGGTCCGGGAAGATCCCACATGCCGCGGAGCGGCTGCGCCCGTGAGCCATGGCCGCTGAGCCTGCGTGTCTGGAGCCTGTGCTCCGCAACGGGAGAGGCCACAACAGTGAGAGACCTGCGTACTGCAAAAAAAAAACCAAAAACAAACAAACAACAACAAAAAAAGTAACCTAGTAAGTCGCTATCAACCTAAAAGTGGTGAAATCTGCTTATAATGTGTCTAATCTTATCATTGAGAAACAATTTTTTTCAACATCAATATAGGTATGATGTATTTTGGATAAGAATCACGTATTAGGTCATAGAACTTATTTCCTCTCACTGTTGCCTTTTATGGATCATAGAAAGGCTTTCTGTAATCCACAGGCTACCTTTTTTAAATGAAGGTGTATCACATTTACTCCGGGTAATGCCCCCGATCTGGTTGTATAATAGAAGAACACAAAACTCAGCTAAGACTATAGAGAGGTAACAAATTAAGCTTTGTGCGATGTGTTTATAAAAGACACTGTTTTCTGAAATGCAAGCAAATGAAATGAAATGCAAGGAAGTTTTAAGAATTGACCTTACTTCTTTATCAGTGGTAGTATTGTTTTGAGGATTGGTATTTATTCATGAAGATGATTTTCCCTCTGCTTTGTTTCCCAAAAGAGTCTTTAGGGCTCACCTAATTCCATCCAGGTTTTAATCAAGCTCTGATTTTTCAGTCTTGAGGAAGTTGGCAATTTTGATACTTAAGTTTTCATGCTTTATTTCACATAGTAATATAAATGACATCCAGTACTTAGTTTTCTAGAAATCTATTTTAGTTGGTCATTCATCTGACTGCTAAATAAATTTTAACTTGTTTTAGCATCATTAGTCATGTTCTATGATTGTTGCCAAGTCGTTTTCCGAGAATATATTTGCTAAGGTTAAAGATAGGGACTATAAGAAAGACTCTAAAATTGATTTGTGTAGGTGAATGAGTTCTAATCTTTAAGCACATTAGCCAACTAAACGACCTTTTCTGAATTCCTGATGAACTGCAAGACATTATGCTATGCTTTGTGATATTTACATACCAATCTCCAAAGATCTAAACTTATAAATGGTTCAGAATCCTCTCTAAACCACAGGAAATCAAAATTATCTGAGCTGAAAGTCCCTGCATAAGACAGAGTGTGTAATGAACTACCCACCACCTGCGGATTCGCAGCACCACTGGGGGTGCCACCCTGTGTCTTTGTGACCCCCGCACGCACTCATCTTTCTCCTACAGTAGTTTGAACATATGCCTTTGTCATACTAATAGGATTTATTTTTATAGTATTCATTGATCTCTCCTTTATCACAACAAATACCTGATCACATCATCTCAGGTCTTGTTCTAGTAATTGGAATTCAAGACGTATCCATATAAGACATATGAGAGCAGTGCCAATGAAGGTGCTTACAGTGAAATTGGGGAGGGGAGAACACATCAAAAGTTAAGTAATAATTACACTAAATAAAAATATAACTCATCGGCAGGAGAGGCATAAGATGGTTTAATGCTATCCAACAGTAAAGACAGTAACTAATATGGATTCAAAAGATAGACCACCATGGGCTTTATTGGTCCAGACAAGCTTCGTGTGAGAGATTAGACTTGAACCACAGACATATTTCTTCTTCCACCAACTGCAACCATTGTTTTCCCTCATGAAGACCCCGAGACTTCCTAGGAGAGACGGTGGGGGGTGGATATTGAACAGGCGGTCAGCAGAGCCTGCCATAGCTGTTCTCTCCTCCCTCACGTCCTCTGACAGAGTGTAAGATAGTTGGGCTTATATCAAGTTGCTTTTGGTAAGAGTAAGAGAAATTACCGTCTCAAATGAGGAAGTTTGTTGCTTATTATCTAAAATAACAAGAGTCCCGAGAGAGGCAGGTGTGGAGTTGGATGATTCAGCACTGGGGTCACCAACTTTCCATTCGGCCACCTCAGTGTGTTGGCTTTGTCCTCAACGCGCTCCCGGTCCTGCCATTTTTCTCAAGAAGGCTGCCACAGAACCCAGCAGGTGTCCTGTCACCCCTACCCCCTCACACGCACACAGCGTCTTCTAGGGAAGTCTGTTTGGAAGTTCCCCGGCAGGCTTTCCCTCCCGTCTCATCGGTTGGGCAGAATTAAATCCCATGCCCACTGTAAACCCAGTCAGCCAGGGGAAAGGTTTAGAGAAGTCCACGGCGGTGGGGAAAGGTGGTAGGAGCGGGTGACCAGACACTTTGATGGACCAATTATCCCTGAAGTATTAATTGCCGAAACGGTTCATCTAATCCTTCCCTAAAACATTTACGTTTGAAAAGAGCCAGTTCTGTTGTATCAGTGATGTTTTAGTTGTAGATTTTCAGGCAGCTTGAGTTGGACTGGTAGTTGGAAGAGGGAAATTGAGCAGTGGCCTTCCCAGTAGGTCAGAATTTTCCTGGCTATATGATTTTTCTCTTCAGTCAGTGATGTATACTTCCTAAGAAGGTATATTATGTGGAAAGTATTGATTATAATGGATTTTTTATGGGCTTCTGCATGGAATTGAAAACTGGCATCTAGAGTGTATCTAATTACAGGACTTTTTTCAAATAATATATAATTGTAATCTCTCATTTAATCAGTAATACTAATGATAACTGGATTAAAATACAGTCCTATTGAAAATACATTCCTATTTAAGATAGTTTATTGAAATGAATAGATATAAAATGAATTTATCAGTTTTTCTGGCTTCTTTTTTAAGTCTCACGATAGGGATTTTAATTTAAGGCCAAAATGAACTCAGATAGTTGATCCATGATATTTAGTTGTCATTTGGTGTCATATGAATCGTGCTCACATACCAAACAAGTCTTTCTGCCAGTGTGTCAGCTCGGGGTCAGGGAAGATGGACCATATCTTTGTAGGAGTGTCCCATCCTTCTCTCTCTCTCTTCTTGCCTTACCCAGTCCACGTAATATCATTGCAAAGAAATGTGAACGTCAGGGGGAACGTCATAAAGAACGCTCTGTTGTCGACAGCTTATAGGATGACAATATTAATTTAACTTCCGTTAAACAGGTTTTATAACCAACTTTTAACATCTTTATGCATCAATAAATTTATTTTTAACCAAAACATCTGAGGAGCCTCTGAAAACAGAACGACAGGGAGTGGAGTGCTGAACCTTGACTCAATGCCCATTTTAGGGCAGTGAAGATGTTGCCCTTTGGGGTTGAATGAGATGCTTGTCCCCTCGTGCTGGGCCTCTTCCCCCATCATTTGTCTTCAGCCCCATAATCTCCATAAAATGCCAAGATGCCAGACCAGACCATGCTGATCACTGCCCCAGAGGCAGAAACAATGGTTTGGGGAGAGCTCAAGTGAAGCAATTAGAAATATTTAGAATCCCTGGCCAGAAATTCCTGTGGGTTTGAATTATCCCGAATTAAATGTGTCATTGATAGCATTTGCTTCCTTCCAATGGCCTTTCTTGAAACTTGACATTTATTTCACCTTTTAATTCCACGTTACCTTAGGGACAGTAATTTGTGCCCCGAAGTGCACATGTGCATGGCAGGGAAGGAAGTGAGGGCTTCCCATTGTCCCGTGCAGATGGCAGTCAGCCAAGGCCAGAGGCCAAACTGAGGAGACTGTTGGGTGGTCCTCCTTTTCTGCCTCCATGGCACCCCCAGCGCCTCCTACCCAGCGCCATCCTGCTTTTAAGTCTTCTAACCCTAACATCTCATCATTTATCCTTTGAAACACCTATGTTTACTTTTCCAGGATGCTGTGTTTTTAATCCACTAGGCTTTACTCCCACAAAGAATGGCTTTGCTCCTGTCGTAGGAACTCTAGGCCTACTGAGCCAAGGCGCAGGGGAATCTTTGTCAGGCGGCCTGCCCCTTGCCTTGAAACCTTCAGGCCGAGTCACGCCTTTCTGGTTGCTCCTTGTGCCAGAGCTGCTGTACCCAGAGGGTCAGTCAGAGGCCTGGGCGCCTTTTTCCTTCCCTCAGCCCTGCTATCTTCCCCCCAGTGTTTTGCTCCGAGTTGCCCATGTGTCAGGCATTCATGGATCGGTGTGAGTACTGGGAAGCTCACGCCTCCCGCAGGGGAGAAGGGAGCAGTGACAGGCATCGCCAGTGCAGCCTGGGCACTGCTCACGAGAGCCCCGGAGGGCAGGTGGGTGCCAAACCCAGCCTGGGCGAGGCTCACCAAGCAGCGAGGCTCACCAAGCAGCAAGCCTGAGTTGGGGGCCGTTTCTTTCTCTGCTCAAAGGTAGTATCCATTCCCCAAGTCCTGTATCCAAAGGAGTTTCCTAATTAACTTAAAAGCATGTCTGAGGTTAGTAAAGGCCCCAAGAGGGAGTTGCCATTGTTGGAAAGATTCAGAATCTTTCTGTACTGTGGCAGTGATGATTAAAAAAACATGGATGGTACCAGGAAAACCTGCTAGCAATGACACAAATAACTAATAATAAGATGAGAAAAGAAAAATAAAATTCATTTGACCATAAAAATAATAATAAACATAATCATTTACACAGAGAGTTCACCATTCATGCTTTATTAAGCCTCTTAATAAGCATGTCTGTCATTACAAATGCACCTGATTAACTGTCGTAACTTTGATTAGATTAGTAAACTTTGCTCATATACGCTTGACCTTCGTCTGAGGTGTTTGCTTGTGAGGTACAGCTGGTCACGAGCAACTTTTTAAAATATGTGAAAAAAACAACCACTAAGACGGCTCCCAGCCCTGACATTACAGTGTGGCCGAAGGATTTACAAAGCCTTGACTGTATGGATCACCAGAAGGTAATATAGTCCAGTTCCCAAGCTTCCTTTTTATCTAAGATGATGGCAAAGCCACTCCTCCTTTCCCTCAGAATCGTTACCAACTTAGTACAGTTCCGTCGATAGCCTCATCATTTCTAGTCAAAACGGCACGTTCCAAAGTTACCTAGGTCAGTTGATAGAAACTTTAACAGCAGTAACTCAAAGCATGATGATTGTAATAAGCCAAGAACAAATTAGCTTTATATTAAATTCTAAAAAGTTATGGGCTACCTTGGAAAATGAGAGAAAAGGGTAAAGAAGTGTTTCAGCTGGAAAAGTACTTATGAAAGGGGCCACTCCTCCCCCACCCCCATCATTTACTCGTAGACCCCTGACTAGACTGATTCCTGCTTTTCTTGGTCATATTTCCCAATTGTTTTTTCACCTTTGATGTTCTTACTGTTCTGCTTTAACACTTCTTTTACCTCGTTCCTTCGTCTGGAGCATATTCCTTTGCCATTTCATTTTGTTTAAGTCTCTATTTGTATTTTTATGTATATAGTAGGGGCTAGTTACATTTCTTGACCTTGCAGAAGTGGCCCTCTGTCGGGGATGTCCTGTTTCCCAGCAGTACGCTCCCCTTTCATCACCCAAGGACCAGGGACCAGCTGGTCCCAGGGTAGTGTCTGGCCTGCATTCGTGGACTCTGTCTGCAGGCTGCAGGATCACAGTTTTCTTGTTTCTGGTGTCTGCCCCCAGGTGGGTGAGGCTGGTCTAGAGGCCTGTGCAGGCTTCCTGGCAGGAGGAGCCAGTGCCTGCCCACTGGTGGGTGGAGCTGGTTCCTGGCCCTCTTGGGGGCAGGGCCGTGTCAAGGGGTGTGTTTAGAGGGGGCCGTGGGTTCAGGAGGACTTAGGCAGGCAGCCTGTCTCCTGATGCGTAGGGCTGTGTTCCCCCCTGTTGTTTGGCTTGAGGTGTCCCAGCACTGGAGCCCACAGGCTGTTGGCTGGAGCCAGGTCTTGGAACTAATGACCCAAGCAAGATGTCACCCTCCAGCGAGAGTCCACGAAGATGAATACTCCCCGATATATCTGCCACCAATTTTTATGCCCCCAGGTTGAGCCACAGCTGCCCCCCGCCTCCTCAAGAGACCCTCCGAGACCCTCACGTAGGTCTGGCCCAGGTTCCTGTGAAGTAACTGCTTTTGCCCTGGATCCCAGTGGGCACGAGACCTTGTGTGCGCCCTCCAAGAGTGGAGTCTCTGTTTCCCCCAGTCCTGTGGAGCTCCTGCAGTCAAGCCCCGCTGGCCTTCAAGGCCAGATGCTCTGGGGGTCCTCCTCCCGATGCGAGACCCCCAGGTAGAACTGTAAACAAGGTCATGAAAGTTTGCAACACCTACCTGAGTTCTTTCATGTGTCCCCTCTGATATCTCAAGGATTCCACTAACAGGGAAGTGGAAAGAACTGGCAAAGTGATATCATTAACCTGCCCACATACACACGTACCCCCCCACCGCACAGTCCAGAAGACGGCGGGGGTCCCAACATGCAGAATTACGCCCCAATCAGTCTAGAATAAACTCTGAGAAATGCTGCCACATCGCTTAGCATCAGGGTGTGCTCAGTCTACACTCTAGGTAGTCTTCTGGGTCTGGAGCATATTTGTATACTCCACATGCATCTCTTACTCATCCATCATGGTATAAAGATACATATTCTGTGAAACATCAAGAACAATACTTTGGAAAATGAAATTGAAGAAAAAAAGAATGAAACCAGCAAGGAAACACTAGGTAATAATGCTAACATTTACAGAAATCTTAAATTCATCCCTAGACAACAATCAAACTTTAATCTCATCCAGCTAGACTATTAATAGCTATTTACTGCCCGGGATGAATGAATGTTGAGTTTTTTCTCAGTGTCTATAATCAAATTCACCCATCCGTAGGCTCTGTTATGACTAAACTCCATTTTGATACCCTTGATGAAAGTCTCCAAATTAGGTTTGAAGGTTGGGTCAGCACAAGATTTTTTTTTCCCCTGTCAAATAAATGAGCAGGCCTGATTCTTTTGCCGGGAACTGAGATTTAAATTTATGAGATGGACTGATCAAATGTAAAGACTGTTTCAATCATGGACCTTGCATTTCATTCCAAAGAGAGTGTCATTATTTAGGATGCTTTGAGCTGACTATAATGGAAATCCTGACTCAAACCTGATTCAAATAGTAAAGAAAATTATTAGCTCAAAAAAGTCCGAAGACCTGCTCATTCCTGGCTTCACATCAGAATCAACTGGAGAGCTTAAAAAAATTCTGGTAACAGAAGTACTGAATCAGAATCTTTTGGGTGGGGCTTGGGTCCTGGTCATTGTTAAAAGCTTCCCAGGGCTTCCCTGGTGGCGCAGTGGTTGAGAGTCCGCCTGCCGATGCAGGGGACACGGGTTTGTGCCCCCGTCCGGGAGGATCCCGTGTGCCGCGGAGCGGCTGGGCCCGTGAGCCATGGCCGCTGGGCCTGTGCGTCCGGAGCCTGTGCTCCGCAACGGGAGAGGCCACAACGGTGAGAGGCCCGCGTACAGCAAAAAAAAAAAAAAGCTTCCCAGCTTGTTCAAATGTACAGTCAAGGTTTGGAGCTGATGATTTAGAAACTCATCAGCATCTTCAAGGGCCCCAGTTCCTTGCACCTCTCTGCCTAGCCCTGCTCAGAGCAGGCCCTTCCTCAGGTTAGAAGCAAGAAAAGGAGAGAGACCAACCATGTCTTCCTGCGGCTCTGGATTGGGGTGGCCTCCCCTTAGGGGAGGCTCCTGGCTGCAGGACCCTCTTGCGGAGGAAGGGGTGGAGTGAACACGGGGGGCACCAGCGTCCTCGCTGCTCCCGCGCGGAGTTAGAGTTCAGTCAGCCCTGCCGCGTGCCGCCGTGATCTCCAGACCGAAGCTTTTATGCAAACAGTTACCTCTGTGGGAAAATATATCAGTTTGATTGTCACGAGTGTATTGATCTTCAAATGAACAGGCATCTTCGCAACGGTCAGTTTTGCTGGAGGCAGTTTACACGTCCCCCCCAAATCACCAGGCTGTACAAGATCATTAAAAACCACCGGACTCATGGGGAAGATGGGATTGGGGAACGACATTAAAAAACTTCATCAGTGACACATGAAGTAGGAACCTAGTTGGTTTGACACATGTTAAAATGATTACGAAATAAAGAAATACCGCAATAAATATGACCCTTTACCTTGAAAAACACCTGCTACTTGGTTGGAGAAGTGAACATCATCGGAAAGGTCGCAGCTTATGAGTTACAGTGAAGTAACGGAAGGAGAATTCTCCGGAATCTGACAGATTTGGGTTACGGGTGCAGCTTGTCACACACACCGTGAACCCAGGTCGCTGGCAGATGTGTGAGGTGTGCACATGAATGCATTCTGTGTATTCCTGCGTGTCTGGGTCCAGCCTCGCGCAGTTGTCTGCATTCACCCAGTGTTTCTTGTGGATGCAACTGTGCATAAGCAAACATGGGATTCACGCTGTGCTCCGTTGTTCCCTAATCCATCGATCTCGTTGGAACAAGTTCACATTTTCAAAACAAGCATCATAACAGAACTGACTCTACTCTGGGTGTGACGTGCAGCTTCTGATTTTGGTTGGGTTGGGGAAAGGAAGTTATAGAAAGATTACACTTTCTGTATTAATTTTTTGTTCCCAGTTCAGTAACTGAGTTCTCAGTTCTCGGTTCAATAACAGTACCCTGCTAATCAGAACTTTTAGAATAAGTCCATTTTGATAATGGCCACATACATCCCTAGTATTTATAACATCGGCTTTCTCGCTGTGAATGCCTGAGTCCCCATCAGAATTCTGCAGAGGCTCCTTCTTCCCCAGGATAAATCTTGAGGCACAGCCTGCAGGGCCCTTGATACTCTCACCGTGTCCAGCATTACAGTGAGCGCCTCCCTCCAAATCCCCAGCCTTTTAGGAATGCACAGCTGTTTCGTACCTCCAATCAAGCACGCTGTCTCACACCTCTGTGCTACTTTGCTCCACTGTCTTTTCTGACCAAAATGATTCATGTGGCCCCAAAACTCCTAGAGTTCCTTCCAGTCTCTGCCCAAGCACCTCGTGTCCCATGGAGCCTTCCCTGCCACCCTCTGGAAGCTTTAAGCACTTTCAGGAGGTAGCTGTGGTCCCACTGAAGCTACCCATTCTGGAGTCCCTCCCCTAATCTACGGAAGCAGCATCTAAAGATGAGGCATGTCCTAGGTTATCTGCAGTTGCTTCCTTTGCTTTCACTGTCTGAGAACTGCTTGTATTTAGTTTATAAGGCTTTTCCAGGCACTTGTCTCTATCACAGTATCTCCTGAGCCAGATATTGTGTCTGGCACTCAGTAAATGTTTGGGAATGAATGAAGGCTGTTGAGGGTTTTTTCCTGCTGCACAAGGATTCAGACACATTAGGCTTTCCTCTGGCCTATTCTAGAACCTGAAAAGTCACCTCATTTCCCAGTGGCATTCACCAACCACATATGAAAAATAGCAAGAGTTGTTGGTATCTAGTGAAAATGGGGTTTTTATAAATTAGTTTAAGGGACAAAAATTTTTTAAGTGTGATAGATATATAAATAAGCCAGTAATTTAGAGAATTATTTCCTTCTCACATTTTTTTTTTTTATTCCAGAAGTCTCAGAACTGGTAATGTTTGTGTTAATCAAAGCTGTTCCAACACTTGGTTTCCTTTTACCAATTATAACTTAAAGTACTTCGTAAACCATGCGTGATCCTCAACTTGGATTTTTGTAGGGTGCCATTTTTTGTTTGTCTCTAATGGGACATCAGGGGGTCAGTAGCCCAGAGCATTGTGGTACAGGGGTGCACATTTCATCCTCACACAGGTCAGTTAGCCTTGCGGTAAAGAAGCAGTGTTGGCTGAGGCCCTTCTGTCTGGGTCAACCATTGTGCAGACGCCTACTTTGGTGCCAGAAACAGCAAGGGAGAGCACGCAGATGGTTCTACCCAGACAGCAACTCCATGAGAAGGCCGGCTGGAGGCCTCCGTGCTGGCTGGGTGGTTTCATTAGTTGGTCTGATCACGGGTAAGTGGAGAGGGGAAAACCCTTGGTAAATAAAGTAACATCTGTGCTAATAGGCATGGTGGAGGAGAGAACCATTCTGGTTTACAAAAGATCGGTCAGGTTGCCTAATTATAAAAATACAACATGAAGGCGATAGCCTAAAAGCCCAAAAGATGGGGACATTCCCCGCAAATGCCATTTAGTTAGCCTGTCAAACACAATCCCTTCTAGGAGAGAGCCTTTTTTTTTCCAGTTAAAATGTTCAGAAGACCGGCAATTGCCTTAACAACTGAGCTTAACATTTCTATACCTTTTGAATTTTTAAAGGCTAGGAAGTTCCTAAGACAAGCCATACGCATATGATGATTTTCTTAAAAGAGCAGTAACAGGATTTTTGCAAATAGAAGGTTTATAACTATGCGAGTAAGGTTTTATTCTTCCACTGATTATACCCTGTGTGAGGTTGTCCTAGTTAAAGATTTTATTTTAATTTCCAGTATGTTTTTTCAGGACTGTACATTTATTCCATTTACTTTAAAATCTATAGTACATGATCCAGTTATTTGTCACTATTCTTTTCTATTTACTCTATTTATTGTGTTTTTGTAAACAACCTCTAGAAAGGCAAAGTTAGATTAAAATAGCTCATAATGCTGAAATGGTAATAGACAGAAAAGCATATTTCTAAATGCTCAATGTATTTAACAGTTATTACTTTTTATGATTATTATTAAAATATCTTCAGAAAATCAGGGATGAATTTAAATACCATAGATAATGACATGCTCTACCATTTTCTTTTTATTGCATTTACGTTTGAAAAGCATCCTTTATTCTCGGATATACTTAAACACAGCCTCTGTTTATTGAAAGTTACAGAAGAGAGCATGCATAACCCAAAAAAATTAATTTATATTGGGCTTTAAAATAAGTACTTGTGCAAAAACAGAAATATAGATCAATGGAACAGGATAGAAAGCCCAGAGATAACCCTGCGCACATGTGGTCACCTCATCTTTGATAAAGGAGGCAAGAATGTACAATGGAGAAAAGACAGCCTCTTCAATAAGTGGTGCTGGGAAAACTGGACAGGTACATGTAAAAGAATGAACTCAGAACACTCCCTAACACTGTATACAAAAATAAACTCAAAATGGATTAAACACCTAAATGTAAGGCCAGACACTGTCAAACTCTTAGAGTAAAACATAGGCAGAACACTCTATGACATAAATCACAGCAAGATCCTTTTTGACCCACCTCCTAGAGAAATGGGAATAAAAACAAAAATAAGCAAATGGGACCTAATGAAACTTAAAAAGCTTTTGCACAGCAAAGGAAACCATAAACAAGATGAAAGGGAACCCTCAGAACGGGAGAAAGTATTTGCAAACAAAGCAAGTGACAAAGGATTAATCTCCAAAATATACAAGCAGCTCATGCAGCTCAATATCAGAAAAACAAACAACCCAATCCAGAAATGGGCAGAAGACCTAAATAGACATTTCTCCAAAGATGATATACAGACTGCCAACAAACACATGAAAGAATGCTCAACATCATTAATCATTAGAGAAATGGAAATCAAAACTACAATGAGATATCACCTCACACCAGTCAGAATGGCCATCATCAAGAAATCTAGAAACAATAAATGCTGGAGAAGGTGTGGAGATAAGGGAACACTCTTGTACTGTTGGTGGGAATGTAAATTGATACAGCCACTATGGAGAACAGTATGGAGATTCCTTAAAAAACTAAAAATAGAATTACCATAGGACCCAGCAATCCCACTACTGGGCATGTACCCTGAGAAAACCATAATTCAAAAAGAGTCATGTACGAAAATATTCATTGCACCTCTGTTTACAATAGCCAGGACATGGAAGCAATCTAAGTGTCCATCTACAGATGAATGGATAAAGAAGATGTGGCACATATATACAATGGAATATTACTCAGCCATAAAAAGAAATGAAATTGAGTTATTTGTAGTGAGGTGGATGGATCTAGAGTCTGTCATACAGAGTGAAGTAAGTCAGAAAGAGAAAAGAAATACCGTAGGCTAACACATATATATGGAATCTAAAAAAAAAAAAAAAAACGGTTCTGAAGAACCTAGGGGCAGGACAGGAATAAAGACGCAGATGTAGAGAATGGACTTGAGGACACGGGGAGGGGGAAGGGTAAGCTGGGACGAAGTGAGAGAGTGGCATGGACTTATATACACTACCAAATGTGAAATAGATAGCTAGGGGGAAGCAACCGCATAGCACAGGGAGATCAGCTCTGTGCTTTGTGACCACCTAGAGGAGGGGTGGGATAGGGAGGGTGGGAGGGAGACGCAAGAGGGAGGAGATATGGGGTTATATGTATACGTATAGCTGATTCACTTTGTTATAAAGCAGAAGCTAACACACCATTGTAAAGCAATTATACTCCAATAAAGATGTTAAAATAAATTTTAAAAATAAGTGCTTGTACTTACGGTAGAATAAATTGACCCCAAACAGTGTAAGAATTAGTTCTGAATAGAAGAGTGAAGCCACTCTGGACAGAACTGGCATAGGGGACATTGGAAAGCTGTCTTGGGAGCCTGTCACCCTGCTTCTCCTCCCTGCATCCTACTCCATGTTGAGAAGAGGTCTCTTGCACTGTTACCAAATAGGCATCTAACCATGCAGCCATCTGTTAAAACCGCCTTAGAGCAGGGAAATAGTAAAGTGCTTCACAACCTTCCCGGAGAGGTTGGCAGCTGTATTCAGAAGTAAGTCTAAATCCTTACCATTCAGAGTGTGGTCCATGGACCAGCTGTGTAGTCATCCCCTGGGAGCTTGTTAGAAGTACTGACTCTCAGGCCCCACCTCAGACCTGCTAAATTAGACATTCTCCAGGTGATTTTCATGCATATTAAAGATTGAAAAGAATTAGTCTGAGTAAGGTTAACGGAATACCAAATCAGAAATGAGATTTCCTATAGATAAAGCCAGCTTCAGATACATCCTGATGTGAACATGTTCTCCTAGTGGGTGATGGGTAAGTGCTTTCCATGCGTGAACTCTGCTCTTAGGACATTTTGCATGTATTAGCTCCTTTAACCCTCAAAAGACTCTGAGTTCAGTTCTGTAATTATCGCCCATTTTACAGATGAGAGTACTGAAGCACAGGGAGGCTGTGTTTAACTCTCTTCTGCAAAAAAAAATGTTACTAGTCATGCCTGGACAATCGGTAATTTCTGCCTTATCAGAGCCCAGAAAAATAAAATGGGGTAAGAAACTAAGATCTTTTTTTTACTTCCTCAGTAAAAATTATGAGAGGAAGTTGACTAAGAAGAAACTTCTTTCTCTAAATTTTGTGAGCTCCACATGTTCTACTTGTAAATTGTTGTTTATAAACGATCCGTATGCCCCGTCCCACCCACGGCAAGCGCATGATTGGAGTTAATTATTTTAACTGCCCACATCTGACTTCAAAAGGGTATTTGGAACACTGCCACATGAAAACCAATGAAGTGAATGTGGATTTATTATGTAATTGGTCAACCTGAGGGATTTGCTAAAAGACAATACAGCAAATGTTTGCATGGAAAAATAAGTTTCTCCCTCTATTTCATCTGGTGGCCCTGTCCTGCAGCTCTTTGTGGGCTGCTGCGGGGGAACAGGTTCAGATGGTCCCTGTTAGTGATCAAATGAAGGAGAGTGATTAGAGAGCCCGGCTGGCAGAAGCCTGGCCCATGCCTCACCTGGCCACGCTTATTTTAGGGCAGGCCATTTTTAACTTTATAAGAAGGCAGTATTCTTTTTTTTATTTAGATAAAATGGACATAAAATCTGCCATCTTCATCATTGTTAAGTGTACAGTTCAGTGGTATTAAATTCTTTCATTGTGTTGTGCGTCCATCTCCATAACTCAGCCTATCCTGTAAATTTGAAACTACACGTTAAACAATAACCCTCGCCTCCCTCGCCACCCTTCCTTTGGCAACCACCATTCTACTTTCTGTCTTTATGATTTTGACTACTCTAAGCATCTCATATAAATGGTACTGTATGTAAATACCATACAGTATTTGTATTTTTGTGAGTAGCTTAGCATGTTTTCAAGGTTCATCCACGTTGTAGCATATGTCAGGATTTCCTTCCTTTTTCAGGCTGAATAATATTCCATTGTAGGTACTTACCACATTTTGCTTATCCATCCATCTGTCAGTGGACACTTGAATTACTTCCACATTTTAGCTATTATGAATAATGCTTCGGTGAACATGGGTGTATAAATATCTCTTTGAGACTCCCCTTTCAGTTACTTTGGGTATATACCCAGAAGTAGAATTTCTGGATCGTTCGGTAATTCCATTTTTAATTTTTGAGAAACACTTATACTGTTTTCCACATCAGCCTATACCATTTTACATTCCTACCAGCAGTGTACAAGGGTTCCAATTTCTCCACATCGGTACCAGCATTTGTTATTATCTGCTTTTTGGATAGTAGCCATCCTAATAGGTATGAGGTGGTATCTCATTATGGTTTTGATTTGCCTCTGCCTGATGATTAGTGATGTTGAGCATCTTTTCATGTGCTTGTTGGCCATTTGTATATGTTCTTTGAAAAAATATCTATCCAAGTCCTTTACCCATTTTTTAATCAGGTTGGGATTTTTTTGTTTTTGTTGCTACTGAGTTTTAAGAGTTCTCTGTATATTCTGTGTATTAATCCCTTATCAGACATATGATTTGCAAATATTTTCTCTCATTCTGTGGGCTGCCTTTTTACTGTGTTGAGCACAAAAACACAAATTTTTTGATTTTTTGTGCACAGTTTTTTGATGCACAAAAAAATTTTTGATGCACAAAATTTTTGTAATTTTCATGAAGTCCAGTTTTTCTACCTTTTCTCTTGATGCCTGTGCGTTTGGTGTCATATCTAAGAAATCATTGCCAAATTTAACATCATGAAGTTTTGCTCTGTTTTCTTCTAAGTGTTTTATAGTTGTATGTCTTACATTTAGGTCTTTGATCCATTTTGAGTTAATTATTTGTTTATGGTGAGAGATAAGGGTCCAACTCAATTCTTTTGCAAATGGATATCCAGTTTTCCCAGCACCATTTATTGAAAATACTGTCCTTTCCCACGTTGAATGGTCTTGGCACCCTTGCAAAAATTATTTGACCCTATATGTGAGAGTTTATTTCTGGTTCTTTATTCTGTTCTATTGATCCATATGTCTGTCTTTTTGCCAGTACCATGCTGTTTTGATTACTGTAAATCTGTAGTAAGTTTTGAAATCAGGAAGTGTAAGTCCTCCAGATTTGTTCTTCTTCAAGATTGTTTTGACTACTCAGAGTCCCTTGAGATTCCATATGAATTTTAGGTTGAATTTTTCTCTTTCTGAAAAAAATGTCATTGGGATTTTGATAGAGGTTGCATTGACTCTGTAGATCATTTTGGATAGTATTGACATTCTAACAATGTTAAGTCTTCTAATCCATGACCTTGGAATTTTATTTCTCCTTAATTTCTTTCAGCAGTTTTTATGATTTTCTACATATAAGATTATGTCATTTTAAAACAGAGATAGTTTTATTTCTTCCTTTCCAATTTGAGTGCTTTTTATTTCTCTTTCTTGTGTAATTGCTCTGGTTGGAACTTCCAGTGTTGAATAGAAGTTGTGAAGGTGGAACATCCTTGTTTTTTCTACTCCCGATCTTAGAGGAAAAGCTTTCAGTCTTTCATCATTGAATATGATGTTTGCTGTGGTATTCTTCATGTATGGTTTTTATTATGTTGAAGTACTTTCCTTTCACTAGTTAATTGAATGGTTTTATCATGAAAGGCTGTTGAATTTTTTTAAATGCTTTTTCTGCACCAATTGACATGATCGTTGTTTTTTTCTCATTTTGTTAATGTGGTCTTGTTCACACTTTCATATGTTGAAATATCCTTGTGTCCTAGGGATAAATATATACATATATATATATTTATTTATTTATTTATTATATGTATGTATATATATATATATATATTCTTTTTTAGGTTCTTTTCCCTTATAGGTTATTACAAAATATTAAGTATCTAAATGTCCTAGTCTTTAATGTCTGGCTCCCCAAAGGGGAGAAAGAGAAAAATGAAGTGGGGCATAAAGGGTGCAGGCTGTTCAAATCCACTGGAAGTCACTTCATCTGGAGAGGGAGAAGTTTGCAATAATGGAAGGAGGTGTGACAATGCCCGCCCTCCTCTTTGTCTGCACCTCTGTGATCAGAAACAGCAATCAGTGATCAGCACAGATCCCTGATATTTGAAGGGCAGGGTCCTTTTTGCCCACTCTGGCTCCCACAAGCTGCATGCAAGCTGCTCTAAGAACAAGGGCACAGCTGCCTGCCACAGGGCTAGGGGGTGGGGTAGCCCCCAGGTAGCTCCTATTGTGCTAAGAGCTGAAATGGACCGAAATTAACTACAATCTACCCTCCGTGCCTTCCCCGGGAAGCGGACAGTCTTCAGTAGACTCCAGCATTCCAAAATAGTTACATCAGGCAGATTCTGCTGGTGCAATTATTGTGTAGGTGGGGAGACAGATTTCTGGTGTTTCCTACTCCCCCATCTAACCCAGGGCAGTATTCCTTAATGTAGTTGTTTTATTCAGCTTGCTGGAGGAAACTAAAGTATGAAAATTCTTAAAGTACTGTCAAGTTTAGGTTTTAGCATCTTTGTCCTAGGCCAAAACAGGCCGGAAGGAGCATCACCCCATTATAGCATGACATGGGGAGGAGGGAGGGGCCTCCGTGCTTGTTACGAAAACCCATCCTGTGAGGAAGGGCACCTCTGGTGTCCACGGGTGGTATGCGTCTCAGTGCTGGGACATAGCACTGCTTCAGTGGCTGAGAAAAAAAAAAGTCCGCTTGTGTAAGTTCTGCTCCTAGCTAGCCACCTAGCCATATTAAAATTTATTTATAAAAATAAGGCGTTGAAATATATTATCTCTAAAGGAAATTCCAGCACTGAAATGGTATGAGTTGCTAAATACCTTAAGCTTTGAGTTTCAGTTCAAAATTTCTAAAGGCCTTTTTCATTCACATTTAACATGTTTGTTTACATCCTGTCTGAAAATAGGAACTGTTTTATTTACTGGGGAAATGTGATAACCATCTTTCCATTTTTGTGTCTTTAAGAATCACATTCTTTCTAGGCAACCCCTGAAGAACAGCATCCAGTGATGTTCCCACTTTAAGTGCAGAGAAAGGAGCCATTCCCCTGAAAATGCTGCTCAGGGCTTGCATATTGTACATTGGACAAAATATTATAGTCATTTACTTTTTCACAAATTATTTCATTTAAGTTATTCTTACTGCTTAGTGTTGTTTAGGGAACAGATTTGTTTAGACTACAGTGTTGCTTATAGTTTGACTGGGAATCGGTTTTGGTAATTTAAAAATATTAATATTTCCTTTTTCTCCTTAGTAAAATCACCTTTTACTTTTTTGTCTTATTTTCTCTCTACTATGTTATTTGAATAATAATTTGATTTGATGATTACAAAAGTATGATCTGATTTCACTGTAGAAAATCCAGAAAAAATCAGAGGGAAAATGACCTATAATCGCACCGTTTGGAGAATAACCAATATAAACAGTTTGCTGAATGTCTTTCCGCTTTTTTCCAAAAACAGAATCATTCTTTACCTACTACTTTTCTGGTCAGTATATATGTTATTGTTAAATGTTCTCCTGTGAGAACATTTAATTTCAAGTTGCATAATATTCTGTGCATCACTGTGTACCACAGGTTACCAAGTCCCCTGTCATTAGACATTTCGGATCTGTGTCAAAAGGACGAGGAATTTCCTGGGAGTTGTTTTTGCCCGTGTCCATAATTCCGTGGAATAACTTTATAGAAACTCTATTAATAATCTAAAGACAACAAAAGGAACATTTACTGAGCGTTTACCATTCACCAAGCACTGTGCAAAGCACTTCATCTGGAATATCTCATGTAATTCAATCCCCAACAGTCAGCTGAGATAGGGGTTATTATTATCCCCATTTTATAAACAGGAAACTGAGGCTCAGCAAGCTCGGCTCTCGGGTGGGGGTCACAGAGGCGGTCCGTGCGGGTGTGATACACACTGATGCTAGGGCTGCCGACTGCCCCAGCTTGCTCCCTGCGTCACACACCCAGAGCACTGATTTTTATGCTCCTGAAAAGCCTTCTTCATGCTCCTCGTCTGTGTTTTCCAGTGGCATCTTCCTCTGCTGACACCATATGCTCCGGCTGGGGTTCCATCCACACCATGTGTGTATTTTGCCCTATGTAACCACAGCTTCCTCAGAACATCTGAGGCCTTCCCACTTTTTCTCCTCGAGACTTTCCGTTTCCTTCACTTCCCACTCCTTCTTCACCCATCTGCTGGATAACGACGGGGTGTCTCTCCTGTCTTCTGGCTGCTATATTTAGCCTGTTCCTGCTGCCTGCCAGTCGGTGTCGGTTGCTTGTCTGCCGCTCTGCAATCTGAGGATACCCCGCTCGGAAGCTCAGCGGAACTCCACCCTGGTGCCCTTCCTGCCCCACTTTTCTCCAAACCAAGCGCGCCGGGGTCTCCATTAGTCCGTGGACAAGGACCCTGCTGCCGCCTGTGTGATCACGAGCATGGCAGCGTGTCAGGGCAGTGGGCACCGCAGTGCGCGCGTTGGGCCCCAGCCCCCGAAACCTCAGTATGTGAAGCAGAAATAATAGGGACGGAAGGGAGGGAGGGGAGCCTTCCTGCGGGTCCTCCACTCCCGCTGTTCTCCACGCCCTCCTCGACTCAGTCACAGGCTCTTTGCCCGTATCCCGAACTTTTCTGACTCTACTCCTTTGTTCACTGGGTCCCTGCCTCCTAAAACATTTTCCTTCGTTTCCTCTGAGCCAAGTCCCCCTTCTTCAAGACCCATCAAAAATGCTGCCTCTTCCAGAAAATCTGCCTTCATTTCTACCTCTATGGAGGCCATCTGCCCTCCCCATAACTGTGAAGTTTCTTTTTTCATATCTGCTGCAAAACTTCCCTGACCCCCCTCTTGGCCTGATGTATAGGTCTGACCTCCTGCTAAATTTGCAGAGGTTGGAATACATGTCTCGTTTGTTATTATATTTACCACAAGGGCCAGCACAATACAAATGAATATATTTGTTGAAAAAATTAATGAATAAGTGAATAAGCAATAAACTGCAAAATCTCATCCTGTTATTAACCCAGAAAGAACACAAAGATGTTGAAGCATTTAACAAAATTGATATATATAATCCATATATTATAAAACAATTTAAACATTTGAGACATATACTATGTGAGTGGAAGTGTAATGATGCATCAACTATTTGGGGGTGAATGGTGGTAGAAGCACCACTTTTTTTTTTTTTTTTTCCGTATGCGGGCCTCTCACTGTTGTGGCCTCTCCCGTTGCGGAGCAGAGGCTCCGGACGCGCAGGCTCAGCGGCCATGGCTCAAGGGCCCAGCTGCTCCGCGGCATGTGGGATCTTCCCGGACCAGGGCACGAACCCGTGTCCCCGGCATCAGCAGGTGGACTCTCAACCACTGTGCCACCAGGGAAGCCCAGAAGCACCACTTTTTAAAAAGCAAATTCAAAAAACATTTCTCCAGATACAGTCCAAGCAGAAATATTCCGCAAACTAAATGGAACACAGCCAATCATACCTGAGTGTTTTTGAAGGAAAATAACTTAGTAAGCCATTTGGGGTTAGGACTTAACATTGGAAATAGTGAATTTCTCTTAAAGGAAACTTGAGATACGAGGTTATTCCTTGTAAGTCCTAGTAGTAATCAAGTATAAGAAAGAATATATATACATGGGGAAATAGGAGTCGTGGGCTAAGTGACTTGGGTTCTGAAACAGCTTTGTCAACCTTGGCATCACTTCCAGAGAACGTGGCTTACAGAGGAGACCACGTTTCATGTAGGACATGATGAGAGGGTCTACCTCATAGGTTTATTGTGAGGATTAAATGAGTTCATGCACGTGAAGCGCAGGGTCAGGCATATTATAACCACTATAAAAGGACTAGATGACGGCTGTTTTCCTCTTCTGATGGGACGGCCCTCATCCTTGGTCCTTCTCTGCAGGGCTGCCAGATCCATCTGGTGCTGTGTGTTGCACACGTGGTCTTCACACCACCCTACTTCATAATCCTCCATCAGTTTCTTGCCTTACACATCAGTTCATTATCCAGAACTTAAGACAATAATGGGCTCCCAAGCCCTAATTCATCTTTCTGGGCTGGGCCACATAAAAGTTTTAAACCAAGAGTGAATCATAGACCTGTGTATTTAAAATCCATTTTATTGTTTTGACCTGATAAAAAAAATGTTTAAAAAAAGAATAATTGCCTTTATGGAGTACCTGTTCTTTGCCAGACACTCTCCATGTGTTATCATTTGGTTCTCCCACCAATACTGCCAAGTGGGGCTGAGGGGACCAAGAAATTAAGCAACTTGTTCAAGATTACACAGCCAGTAACTGGTAGAAAGAGGATTCAAACCCAGGTGTGTCTTCCCCTGAATTCCGCCCTGTTTCACCATCCTCCCTCCTGTAACAGAACATGTATGTGAAAGTAAATATAGTAAGCGTTTCTCTTCATGTCTTATTTATACATAAAAATGACACTAATCGGTTGTTTTTATAAAACCTCAAGGCAATTAGCCAAGCATTTGTTTTTGATTACAGAGGACCATTAATGAAAACAATTGACTAAAGCTGTCAGTGTCTGAAGCATGTTAGTCGGGAGGCATGTGGAGCCTGAGAAGCTAAGATAGAAATGGAAAGTCAGTTCTCACAATTTTAGAAGCTTGATTCTCGGCTCTTCTTTTATCTGTAATTATATGAAAGAGTGAAGAATAAATGACAAGCCACCCTTTTGCCTCCAAGTGATGCCATTTCTATTTATAAAGTCTGAGTGATTGTTGAAGGGCTTAGGAATATTTTAAGATTAAGCAAACTCTAGAGAGATCATACACTGAATTTCAAACTGTCAAACTGAAGAGGTTCTTGCGCCCCTCAACCTGTTTCAACCAGAATGCTTCCTCTTATCTCATAATTGGGCTTTAGTGTCAGCTTTCCTTTGGAAGAAAAAAAAAAGGTTTAAATTAATGAAAACTGCCATTTTCTACAGAGCAGATTCCATTTGTATTGAGGTTTACTCAGGATTTTGGCAAGCAAGATGCTCTTCACTTGCCATCAGTGTCCTACGCAAAAGTGCACGCCTGGAAGACTGTGTCTTATATCCCCGTGTGCTCAGCCAGCACACGCTTCCGCTGCCGTGCTCTCGGGTCTGCCCCGTGCACTTGTTCAGGTTGTGCACTGCACAGTTCAGAGGGCGCCAGCCTCAGCCCATTTTCCTTACAGTCATGTTCCTACCAGCCCGGTATCGCGTTTGGAGGAAGAGACCCCCTTGAGCTCCGTACTTCCCTCCAGCTGTCAGTGCCTCACCACCCACAGGCAAGGCCTGCGTCCCCTCCAGCTCTTGTTCCCTCCCAGCTTTTAAAAGGAAAACAAACTGAATACAATAAATCCGTCCAGGTAGGAATGACTGCTGGGGATTAAGGCTCCCAAGGGCTTTTGCATCTTATAAGAAGTGATGGCTTAATCCAAACTAAACTAATACATAGAGTAAATAGACAAGAGGTTTTTAAGCCAGGAGGTGGTTCGTTCCTGGTGTCCTTTAGTCCATTCCGGGCTCTCAGCACCCCAAATGGTAGCCGAGTGCAAGGACAGACTCTGGCCATACCTGGATCCCCTTCTTTCGAAAGACTTCCACGAGCTGGCCTCAGTACAGTTTGAGACTCTTCCAGTTGGGTTTGTACCTGTGACACATTGAAAAGGTGACTTGTTCCATAGGAGGGACAGGAGGCTGGGATCAGGATTCCCAGGGCAGTTATTCTTATTTCTTTGTAAGATTTTCATGTACTCTCCCTCATCCTCTAGTTTATATACCTTTCCTATTCCAACTCCAAGCTTGTAAACTCCTTGGGAGCAAAGTATCTAACTTCTGCCTTCTCCAGAGGGTGCCAGAGTTAGGCCCAGAAGTTGACATGACTTGTTAATGGCAGGACCAGGAATAGAAGTCAGATTTCCTTGTGCCATATACCACTCTAGTGTTCTTCCCATTCCACCACCATGTCAGTTATCTGTGGCTACATAACAAACCACCCCCAAACCCTGCTCCTCAAAACGGCATTGTTACTTCTCATAGGTTTACCGGTCAGGCATCTGGACAAGGCTGGGTTAGGCTGCTCTTCCGTTCCACGCGATGCTGACTGGGTTACTCATTTGGCTGGCTTCAGACAGGTGGAGCTGAAGGGTCCAGGAAGACGCCATTCACGTGTCTAGAACCTCACTGCTTCTCCTGTGGCCTCTTTCTCTCCATTTTGTCTCTCCTCCCTTTCAGTATCCTAGCCTGAGCTTCTTGACAACTAACTATGGTAGCCCCCTTCCTCTAGTGCAAGCAGAAGAAAGCAGAAGTTGGCAGGCCTCTTACACTAGCCCCCAGCTGGAACACTTTGACTTCTGCTGCACCCTCTGGATCAAGGCAAGTGACAGGCCAGCCAGGATTCGAGGGGAGGAGAAATAGACACTACCTCTTGATGAACGGAACAGCATGTCCGTTGAGGGAGGGAAGGAATGGATGGTGGCCATCTTTGGAGACGAACCGCAACCAGGGTTAACCCACAGATGTAGCCTTCTTTCTGTGATTCCTGTAGGGTCCTGATAGAACGGGGAAACTCAAGTTTGTGCAGACACAAAGGAGAAAAAGGAGAAGAAGAATGACCTGAAACCACCTACCCAAGGCCCCAGTAATCACTCCCTGTCTGAGCTTCTCCTGGTTGCATTTGTCTTTACTTGAGTATCAGAAGAGAGGCTGCTTTGCCTTGTGGGATGTATAAAGTACACGGTTCATGCTTGTGTAATCCTACAGTGGGCATTTCACAGTAATTTGTTTTTAGAGCTATGGCTATGTCTGTTTTCTGCGTCAAGCATTTAAATGCATATTCCTAAGGGCTCAGCCTCCAGGCAGCCGTTAAAAACAGTGCTGCCTATGTGTGTTGCTTAAATGTGGTACACCTACAAGTAACCTTTTCAACTGTTAATTTCCATCTATGTGTCAAATTATATTCAGTCTCTAAGAAAAAGTATCTCTTGGGAGGTTTCTCTTCCCTTTTTTTTGATGACACAGAGGATTCTTAATGTGAAAAGAAAAGTGTCTAACACTCGAAAATCAATTTGCTAGCCTCCTCCAGCTTTGAGGATTACTCTTTCTCTGAGAAAAACTCCCTTAATCTTCGAAATTTCCTTGGGAACTTTTTTGCATGTATTCCTTTTTCTCTTAAAAAAAAAAAACCCAAAACCCACGTTTTATCCTTTTGTTACAGTTAGATTGTCTTTTACCATTTAGATAATTATCCCACCCAGAGTATTTTTTTCCTGGAAACAGTCAAATAAATACGATCCTCTAGTATCCTACCAAGAGAGGAAACGTTAAGAGCAGCTAATTATGGGCTGTGGGGACAGAACTTTTCCAAGTGCTTTGGGAAATCTCACGTTTTAAGAGATTATCATTGTCTAGAAAATGATGAGATTTGTCTGAAACAAATGGAAATCTTTGGTGTCTCAAATGTGTGTGAGAAAATGTAATGGTCTCGTACCAGCTGCCTAAGGAGTAGGGTCCACTGCAATCCCATTTACTCTCAATTTGTGTGGCTCCACAGTTACTGAAGATATTTTATGTACTTCTGTAATACAAGGTTGTATGGGTAAACATTTACACGTGGCACAAAGCTGGCATTCAATTAGAAGTCCAGATTTTTTTTTTTTTGTGGTATGCGGGCCTCTCACTGTTGTGGCCTCTCCCGTTGCAGAGCACAGACTCCGGACACGCAGGCTCAGCGGCCATGGCTCACGGGCCCAGCCGCTCCGCGGCATGTGGGATCCTCCCGGACTGGGGCACGAACCCGTGTCCCCTGCATCGGCAGGCGGACTCTCAACCACTGCGCCACCAGGGAAGCCCAAGTCCAGATTTTTTTAAACCTCCACTTTACCCTTACTCTGGTTTGTTGGTGGTGGCAGTAGTGGGTTTGCTGTTGTTTATTTGTTGCTTTCTTTTGTTCTGTCTAGGGCTGAAAAGACACTGTGGCTCTTTAACAGTCCAGATCATTTGGAGGACTTTGGGGATTTTCTTTGATTTTTTTTTTTTTTTCATTTTCATATCTTTGCTCCCTTCATTTTAGGAAGAAGAATTAGAAGCCCAGATTTCCCTCCTTCAAGGACAGTTGAATGACCTGGATGCCATGTGCAAATACTGTGCGAAGGTGATGGACACTCATCTTGGTGAGTGAAGTACTTTGGCCCTGGGCACGCTGACAGTCGTGACAGTAATAGCCCAGCCGCGAGGGCCTGTGTTGAGCGCTTTACGTGAATTATCTCATGTAACCCACACAGCAGAGCTGCAGTAGGTGTACGATTACTATCCACCTTGTGCACATGAGGAAACTGATGCACAGAGATTAATACAGTTTCCCCAAATTATAACACCAGTGAGTAGAGGAGAAATTCAAAATCAAGCAGTCTGACTCTAGATTTCAGCTCTTAACGGCTACACTGCCCTTTGTGAATATCTTTCTGCCCCAAACCAAAATGAAATATTGAACTTTCAAGATCAGATGGTCAGCTCTACTCTTGTGCTAACCTGCCTATCGTCACTCATGTGATGATTATGTTGACAGTGCTTTCGTTATATTTTTAAGTATATGTTTTTAACCACCTGCCCAAAATGCATGTCAGGACCCTGACCTTTTCTTACTTCTGACTGTGCCTATACTTTAAGAAATGTCTTAAAAAAAAAAAAAAAGAAGTCTTAGTTGGAAGTTGAGTTTATGTGTGAGTTGTCCATATGTCACATGAGAGAGTTCAGGCCTTATTCTCTACATTTGTGAAAGTTCTGTATTTTGTATTAGAAGAGGTCTCTGCTGGACCACCTGTGTATTGCTTCAGGAACTCCATTCTGCTTGCAGAACTTTTATAATCCATACTGTGGTTATTTTCAGCCCACTTATGGACGTCCTTTCCTTCTCCATTCTCCAGTGTCTAGTATCTGTAGTTTGGGAGCAAATTAGGAAAACAGGACATGTAATCTCATGGAAATGGCCAGTATGCTGCCTGGTGAGTGCGGAGAAGTGGCAATACCAAGCACTGTGAGAAATCAGGACGTACCACACCTATGAGGGGAAACCAAAGAGAACCTACCAAGGCCTCTTCCCGCTGGCAGGGCCCATGAGCGTGGCCCATCTCTGGGGCCTTCGCTGAAGATAGACTTTATGTTTGTTTGTTTTTTTTAATTTTTCTTCATTTTATTCCACAAATATTGAGCGCCTGCAACATGCCAGGCCCTTTTCTAGACACTGGAGAAATACTAGTGAACAAAACAGACGAAAATCATGTATATTTCACAGCTCAATCCTATTTTTGACGATTGAAAACAGCCATTTTTTTTTTATCAGTTTCGTGTTTATCCTTCAGAAATAAACTATGTTTGTACAAAGCAATATAACCCTGCACTTACCCTTTCAGAGTGCAAGTAGAGCATAATCCTCGCACTGTTCTGCACTTTGATTTCTCATTGAACGCTGTACTATGGAGAGCACTTCTATATGAATACAGAGTGGCCTCATGCTTTTTTACACCTGCATTGAATCTCATTATATGGCTGTATCATAATTCATTTAACCCCAGACTAATGAGCACCTAAGATGTTGCCAGTCTTTTAACATTACAAATGATGTTCAAATGAAGAATCTTATATAACCTTTCACACATGTACAAGCATATGGTATAAATTCCTACTTTTCACCCTTTAAAGGAGTGTTTAAATAACTGTTGTAAGTATAAGACAGCCCTGAAGCTCAGTCCTTGGTTTTCCTAGACTCAGGGAGCAGTTGTTTGTAGAACACGAAGCTTATTATAGACAAACACTTTATGTAGGAATAACAGTGACAGCCCAGGCAAAATCTAATCATTTGAATTAGCCGAGTAATGGAGACAAAGGCAAAGTGAATTCCTGGTGCCAAAATTATCCAGATAATTAAGTTCCTGTACTTGACTTTGCTCTGGCAAGTTGGTCTCAATGATAAATCAGGAACACAATCCTCACTTGTCTCCAAAATTCAGTCGTCCTTCCTCTTTTTTAGAAGAATGAAAAAACTCAAGAGGGATGAATATAGACTTTATACCTCAGATTCTATCAGTCACCCAGCCTGCTGGGTCCTGGGTCCATGACATGTGGCCAACATGGCTGTCGTCTGGATGTAGCCTAAAACATACTGGCCTGGAGGCAGTAATACACGCTCTCTTACGGCTTTAGAGAGGTGCTTGAACCAAGTGTCGCGCGGCCTCCCGCTCGCTGGGCCCTGTTCTATCCTCTGCCTTCTTTCTGCTCTCTTGACCCCTCCTCCAGAGAAAGGGCTCAGGAGGGGGAAGCTGCAGGACAAACTGCGGTAGGTGATCAAAAGGGTAGTATCTGTAATCACAGAAAGAGACGTTCCCCGTCACACCTGCTTCCACCCCCTTCAAAACTCTATATGTTTCTTTATGACCACTTTTTAAAATTCATATAGAATTGATTTTACATGAATCTTATAGCATCACAGTTTAAAATACACCAAAAAGAAGGGGGTGGGATGAATTGGGAGATTAGGGTTGACATATATACACTCCGATGTATAAAAAAGATAACTAATGAGAACCTGCTGTACAGCGCAGGGAACTCTGCTCAGTGCGCTGTGGTGACCTAACTGGGAAGGAAATCCAAATAAAAGAGGGGATGTGTGTATACGTATGGCTGATTCACTTTGCTGTACAGCAGAAACTAACACAGCCGTGTGAAGCAACTATACTGCAATAAAAAAATAAAATGCTTCAAAAAGAAGTAACGAAGAGGCAGTTTATGTATAAATAACTGATATGTATTACATAACTAGTTTTAGTTAATTATTTAAATATAATTTTAATTTTAAAGTAAGTGTGGGCATGTGTGTGTGCACATGCACGTGTGTGTATTTTTTCCTTCTCCAGCTAAATGGGTGACCTTCGTGTTACTTGATTTTTGGTTTTGACCAAAGTAGGAGAACAAAGAAGTGACTGAAAAGATGTACTGGAACTCTAGCAAAATCCTAGAGTAGGATATTTCCAAGTTGTTTGGGCCACATAGCAGCTTTTAAAGCAACTTTACTTAAGCCTCAGAATTTTCAAACAGCTTTTGCTCTGATTTTTGTTCTTTCAGTCAGCACCAGAAGAGCATTTTCTCATTGCATGGGAGGGGGAAGCACTTTAATTAAAGAAAAGCCCATACCCAGCTGTGAATTTTCAGCTAACCACAAAACTAGATTTGTTTTTGTGTATATGTTTCACTTTCAGCCAGAATCCCTTCACATGGCTGTCGACTTCTTTTTGCCATACAGATAGCACGACTGCATTTTTACAGTAGGGTTGAGGGTGGCTACGGAGAATTTGTGGCCCTGGGGGCTGCACATGCATTTTATTTCATCTGCATATATAACGCTGGTTTATTAAAGGGTGTTCCCGGGTTGTAGGCAGTTTTGACTGTAAGCAAAACTTTGAGGAAAACACAAAGATTAATTGAGGTGAAGCTCTTGATCTACTTTTTAAATTATATCCTTTAAAAATGACTTTAATACCCTAGTATTTTTTCCATATGACCTTTTCCGTTTTTCCTGATTATTAAAGTAGTTCAAAAATAGGCACAAGTGAAAAATCCATGACTAAGTGATTGATTATAATATAGTAATGCAATCTTTATAAAGATTAAAATATTCATTAACATAAGGAGGTGTTCATAATATATTGTGAAGTGAAAACAGCAGGTGGCACAATAGAATACATTTGATGTGAAAGTAACCATTAACAGTGGTGGCCTGAGTGAAAGGAAGAGTATAGAGGGACTTTCTAAGGGACCTAGTCTTCTATGCTTGGAAAATCTGTAGATGCCTTAAGTGCGTGTAACTAGCACCTGGGGGTCAGTCTTTACACTGCAGGCAAGAGTCAGCGGTAAGAGCGGCTACAGTGGTACCTGAGAAGGAGAGACAGCCTCGTGGGCATCAGACAGACACAGGGTTGAAACCAGGCTCCGTCACCTGTGAGATCAGCGTGCTTATGATCGCGTCTACATATATAAAATGGAGATACAAAGATCAATCTCTTGCCAGCTGGTTGCCAAGACTAGTATGTTTTTAAAGCCCAGCACAGGTTGGGTTTTCAGCACAAACCCTCCCCCTCTTTCCCCTTAACTCTTAACTGTCCCTTCTGGTGGACGAGCCTGGGAAACTCAGCCAGCCCATGACCGGAGAGCTGAGTAGTGACCGGTCTCGGGCCCCGCCGCTAGTTAGCAGGAGAGCTGGGAACAGTACCACACTTCCCCAAACCTACTCGAATATTCTTCCATCAAATCATGCCAAAAGATGCTGGATTTTTGGATCTGCCGGCCCTCAGATTAGGTGTGTGAGCTCTTTGAGCAAAAGCAGCTTTGTCAGAGCCCAGTGGTGCGTCTGCAGGCCACCGTGGCATGAGCCTCCCGAGGGCCGTGAGAGCGGCCTCACATACTCATCCTGGGAGTTACTGCTCTGCACCCTTTTCTAATGTTAATTATTTTCACTAAATTCCTTTCATTTCAAGAGAATGCCATATCAACCTATGTTATCATCAGACATGAAATAATATCTTAAAATGTCAAGTACAGTTGAAGGCTATTTTTATAACAGAACAAATACAGAGAAGAGCATCTCAGTTAAAAATTAAATAAAGGCATTTGTTTAAATGGTCCGTTAATTGTAGAGGTAATAAAACTGACTGGTTAGCAGTTATTTCCTTATAGTTCTGGAAGCCAACACTGAAAAAGTATTTGTCTTCTCAAAACTCTACCAAAATTCCCATTTCATTACCTCCACATAAGTGAGCTATGTGAATTCAAAGATTTAGAGACGGGAAGTGAAAATCTGTGTTTTATTAAATCTAAACTTTTCCTGTCGACTTTAGAAGACTTTTTCACATGTTCATTTTTCTGTTGCTATAGTCACTCCTGACAGTTGAGCTGAAAACCATTGACAGCAGGAACCTCCGTGGCTGAGTCAGGCTATTTTTAGGTTTGCCATCGTTCACACGTAATTTAATTGCACGTGGCTGAGCTGCCTGTACTTCTCTGATCTGTGAGCAGCTGGGCTGCCGCTCACCCTGCCTGCTCCCAGGGGAGGTGTTTCCCCTCATCTGTTTGGTATTTACACTAGTTTCCGGCAGCTTGCCCTTTCATTGGTGGTTCACACAGACAATGGGAGGGTTAAATGCAATGAATTAAGGGAAATTAGAGTTCTGTAGCCCATAGGATCTTAGACTGTTGAAGATGTGGACCCCCAACAGGCCGTCTCGGCCGTTCTTCATTTCACAGATAAGGAAACCGAGGCCCGGGCAGGATGAGTGACACACAGCTCGCTGGTGCCAGGGGCCCAGACCCCATCCCAGGCCTTGGACTCTCTTCCACTGATGATCCTGCTGAGGCCACACTCGAATCAGTAGTTGGACTTCAGATCTGCTGCTTTATGGCACACATCCTTACTGATTTTGTACTTGTCCTAATGTTTATGCAAGAATTAGCTGTAAGAGGAGGCCATTTTTGAAAATCAGTTTATTAGCCTCTGCAAGAACTTTATGCATCTGATTTGCTGATGTTTACAAAAACAGCGTTCAATTGATGTCTTTGGAAATGTTCAGCAAGCAGCTAACTAATGACATTTGAGAAACACAGAAGGAAAATGTGATCACCAGACAGCTTTCCCTCTGTCAACCACACTGTGATAAAAGCTTCTTGTAATTCTTTTAAGAATTTGAAACACTGCATTTAATTGTGGGTAGCATAGTCCTCTGTAGAAGGATAAGATATACTTCACCTGAGGGTCTTGTTAGAAATGCAGATTTTGACTCAGTAGGTCTGAGCCGGGGCCTGAAGATCTGCATTTCTAACAGCCCCCAGGACACCTGGTGATACTGGCCCATGACAGACTCCAAGCAGCAAGGAGCAAGAGAACTTACACAATCGGGGCAAGATTCAGTTAATGTATTGCCAGCGCGGTCATGCATCCGTAACCCCACACTGCAGGCACACGTGCAGGAGCTCTGTGGGTGGAGAGCTCACAAGCTCCCTGGCCACATCCAGTGCTGTTCTCAGCCTCTTTCCAGCCTTGCTGTCTCGTCGTGGAAGGCATTTTCCCCCCGGTTGTATTATCAGAAGCCTTGGAAGCATCTTCCTTGCACCAACCCTAGACCTACTGAGAAAAACTTAGCCAACTGTACGCTACCTTATCCTTTCCTGGCTCAGAGAACACATCCCTGATCACGAGGCCTCAGTATGGATGATTCATCTTGCATCATTTTGTTTTCCATTTTATGGCTCTCTCCGTTTTCCCCCATGCTTTTCCAAACTGAATATCTTTCACTCTCTTTCTCTTTTTTGAAGATTATTCCCAAATCCTTTGTCTTTCTTAAACTGTGTCTGACTGCAACACCTGTTTTCCCACCTCCATATCAGGCTGCCTTTCCACCTCCTCCAACCCCGGCCTCTCCAGCGATGACCCAGGAAGCAAAAGACTTGTCCCCCCCCCCCCCACCTCAGTAGAAACAGGCTTGCCACCAACAGCTCGCAGGCTCAAGGACTTCTTGGCCACCACAAGTGTCTCATGCTGAGCTAAGGGCTTGTGAGTGGGGAGAGGGGGCCTGAGCGGAGGTAAGGAGGTTCGTATTCACTGCCATGGCTGTGTTTCACTCCCAGCTGAGGTGTGGCACTTGACTGCCCCCAGTCCTCAGGTGGGCAAAACCTTATGGCCTGCAATTCACAAAAAACATATCCATCTTCAACCCAATTCAAAGGGTCTTGTCTGACTAAATGATGTTATTTTGATCTCATTGCTCCCAAATGAGACGCGGTGGTTACAGAAACCCCAGGATATTTCCTATTAGTGAGGTCCTAGGTGTGTTTCTGCTTTTATTTTTAGAAATATGTATTCTGGCAAAGGCACCTAACCCTTACTGGAGCTTAGAGACCTTTTAAGTTGAAGAGTATGTGCAGAGTCTCTTCTGGTTGACCCAAAGGTGGCAGCCGTATCGTGAACAGGATAGATTTTACCTTGAAGAGCCGTGCTTCTGTGCCAGCCTCTGGCTGGCAGGGAGGGAAATCCTGAGAGAAGAATCAGAAATGGTTGAGACCAGTACAGATTTGAAACTCTGTGCTGAGCATACTCAGTTCACTTAGGAGAACTGTTGATTGACCCGAAGATTAAGCTTCAGTGCAATACGCGTTGTTTGCCTAGCCTTCCCTTGGGTTTTCCTACGGACTGTTCCTCTCCCAGTGCTGAGTTCAGGGTCTTCAGCCATTCTGGCAGCTGGATGCAAAGTAGGACCCTTGATTATATTTTCTGTGTGATCTGCTGTTTGCTTTTTAAGAAAATACTGAGCACAAAGCCCCGGACTCAGTCCTTGGCCCTCAGTAGACCGTCAGTGACTGTACTTCCCTTCACCCGCCCCTCCCACTTTCCAATCCAGGATCTGCTTGATCGGATTAGTAGCCCTTAATTCTTCACCTGAGAAATCTGTCACCTCCATCTATTCCTCAGGAGATAAAAATCAGCCCTAACGTTGGCGGAAAAGCCTCGCATCGGCCATTCGGCCAATATTTCCTAAGTACCTGCTCTCTGATGTAGAAACAGGCTCGGGGTGAAGGAGGTTGGGGTGGGGTGAAGTGGGGGAGCGCTTTTCAAATAGAGCTCAATGTGTATGGAAAGAGTGGACCAAACTTCAAAGTAGGGAGACAGAGCGCAGCAGAGAATATGCCTTGTTAGAAATACCTGAAGTGACACGTGGCTTCACAGGAAGCAGGCACAGTCCTCCTGGAGCACCAGTGATCTCAGAAACATTGGCAGGGATGGTGGGTTCAAAGTCAAGGGATGTCGTGAACCTACACCACCCACATTTGCAACCAGAAGACCTGGAGTCCAGGACTTGCCGTGCAGAACTGTGCAGTTTCAGGAAACTTTTCGTCTTCAAGCCTCATCTCTGGATGACAGTTGCAAGCATGAAAGATGAAGCAGGAGAGTCCATCAAGCGGGTGCTTGCGGAGGGAAGGACTGACGCTTGAACAGCTTTAAGGTGGGCTTTGAAGAGAAGGAGGGTGTGGTGTTAGGAGGAGAGTAGAAGGGCCTTCTAGACGGGGAGCGGCATTGCAGGGACACCCAGAAATAGACGCCGCGGATTAAAGGATGAATTTGACGCCTACGAGTCTTCTCCTAGACCTGCCCTCTCCCAAGACTGGACAACTATGGCACACCCTCTGTGGGCAGAAACCCCTTTGCTAATAATGGTCCAGCCAAAGCCAATAGTGACAAAGTACAGGTCTGCCCCCCTCCTTGACTAATGGTCACTTCTTAAAGCACCGCCACTCTCTGGACGCGTGTGACCCTAGGGCAACCATACCCGTGCCCCCTCTGGTTTGTAACAGCCTGTGTATTTCCTCTGGGGCCGTCCCTTATTGTCAGAAGTCAGGGTGACTAAATCTCTGTCAGAGATGAGAGAACCTCTGGGAGCAGAATCCACTTCTCTGGGTATTTAAGGAACTGGTGAAAGAAACAACAACAACATACTAAGCAATAATAATCATAGCAAGGCAGCATGATAGACGTGGACCACTTCGATTATCTCCTCTAACCTTCAAGGCAGGTGTCACCCGCATGTTACTGATAGGTTTAGTGACACACAGACCCATCAGTATCATGGCCCAGGGTCATCAAAGTCCAGGCTGTTGGGTGACCACTCCAGTGCTCCGGAAAGCTCTGGGAGAGGTGAAAGGTGACTTCCTGCCGCTGGCTGACCTCCCTTAGGTCAGTTCCACCACCAGATAAAGGGCACTGGCATCTCAAGGCAGTCGAGTCACTGCCAGGACTCCATCCTGTGCCTTTTCGTATCTCCAGCTTCCCCATCAGTGCCATATGCATAAATCGTGTGTGTCAGGAGGGCTCAGGAGCCCAGCCAATCCGGAATCTGATCCTAGCTCTGTCCAGTCATGGGACCTCACATGAGAGACCTGGCATTTCTCAGCTGGGCTCCCATTTCTATGATAGGATGATGGCCCTCATCCAGAAGGGTTGTTGGGATAGCCAGGTGAGGTAAGGTGGCTGTGTAGACATGGAAGCTCCCGGGTGTTGAGCTCCTGCAGTGGCCTGGGTGCTGTGCTGTTTGTTTATGCTTCACACGGATCCTCTGGGGAGAGGTCTGTTATTACCCCTCAGGCACAAGGAAGTTAAAAGACCCGCCCAGTTTCACCTCCTCTGTAGATAGATGTGAGTTCTCCTTTTGTCCCCTTTTCCTGCCCTTCTTAAGGAATATAGGCTTCTGTTATCTTTGTACCTGGCATATAGATGAAAACACTTTTATTTTAGCATTGAAAAGAATTTTAGGAAATTGAAAAAGTAGTTCGTGTGCCATTTCCATTATCCTTAGAGAGAGAGACCCATTTTTTGCGGCATTGACATTTCATTAAAAGTAGTGGAGACCCCATGGGATTGTGATGTTGATGAGATTTTTGTGTAATTTCCACAGAAGCAGTTAGTTTTGTGAGGCTTTTCCCCTTTAGTTTCAGTGCCCCAACATCTGTAATAGGTAATGCTTAAATAGAAGGAGATTATAAAGAACATAATCTTCCTTCTACACAGAAACAAAAAGAAAGAACCTTTATATCATCATTTATATTATTTCTGCCTCTTACTAGAAGGAAAAATGTGCACTACATTGAAAATTTAAACACTTCACATTTCTGCCTTCAATATTATAAGGTATGAAAAGAGACCATTATGTTTTTCTATTTTTACATGCAGTGCATTTGTGACTGAGAAGTTCTATATTACTAAAATGGTTGTAAATGCTGCCTTGAATCAGTATATAGTGGAAGTGGCTAGGCAAAGGATTTACACGGTCATTACTTTGTGAGGTAAATAAAAATTCTTGTATTCAGGACACTTAGCAGCCTCTGTAGGTGCCCTTTTGTTTTGACTTGGATTTCTGTACCCTGGATTGCACAGCTAGTCAGCTCAGTTGATTACAGGAGAGGTTTAGCCTTAAAATTAAGTGAACATTTTATGTCATTTTATGTGGGTTTTCAGGGGAGAAGCTCCTGGTTTTCATCCCCTTCAAAAAGGTGAACTTTGATCCAATCCAAAGAACCAGGCTGGAGAGCTGTCGGGTGGGAGTGCACTGCTGAGGATACCAAGGCTCTGGGCTCCTGTCCTCCCAGGTGCGCCCTTGACCTTGGTCCCCTTTCATTAGAGGAACGGGATGACTTTGATCCTGTGTGACAGGTAGGCAGCGTGGCTGCTGTACTGAGTCGAGAAGTGTTCCCCCCAATTCATGTTCACCCGGAACCCGTGAATGTGACCTTACTTGGAAAGAGGGTCTTGACAAGTGTCATCGAGTTGAGACGAAGCCGGGAGGAGGCAGGAAAGAAGACTTCTCTCCAGCCTGCAGGGAGCGAGGCCCCACCGGCACCTTGGCTTTGACTTAGCACCTCTGGAACGAGAATACATTTCTTTCGTTTTAAACCACCCAGTTTGTAGTCCTTTGACACGATTACAGCCGCTACTCACATTAACCCCCAAAACAGTAGAATAGACACACCAGGAGGTTATTTATTTTTTTCTTAAGTCAAAGCAGCCCAGAGGCAGGCCGTGGGAGCAGGTATGGCAGCTCCGCGATGTGCTGGGGCCCCGGGCTCTTCCCGGCCACGCCCACAGCGCTGGGCGGTGACCCTCACCCAGGTGCTTGCGAGGTGACCTTCAGGGTTCCTGCCAGCCTTTCAGGCAGCACGAGTGGGGAACGTAAAGGCACAGACGGAGCCAGTCCCCGTGGGGAGCTTTCCAGAGGCTCCCTCCGCGGGCTTCACGGTCACGTGACCACCGCTGGCGGCGAGGGAGGGCGCACCGCAACCTCTGGGACCCGTCGGTGAGGAGGGGTTGGAGGGTGGGGTTGGGGTCCCCCCACCCAGCAGCCCTGCCACCTCTTTAGACCTGAGAGACGGTGCGGCGGCTGTGAGGATCTAGGCTGTGGCTGCTGGCGTCTCAGCAAAGGAAAGCACAGGAAGGGAGGGGCCTTGAGAAACAGGGAGCGTATCCCCACTTAGGCCTGAAGGACCAGGGTTTCCGTTACTGCAGCTTCCCGACGCGCTCCTGCCCTCTGCTTCCCCAGCCCGTCCTGCCAGCATCACCACTACCCCTCTGGAGTATACGGGCCATGGGAGGCTCACAGCAAAGCAGGGCATCCACGAGAGCGTGGCTAGGCCTTCTTGGTTCATGGGATTTTCGGCCCGCACGGCCAGTGTGATGTGGTACGGCCTCAGGTCTGTAGTGGGAGAGTAAATCTATATACTTAAACTCGGGTGTGCAGAAATCTCTCTCTGAAGTTCCAGAGAGGCCTAAACACTTGCCAGTTAGAGGCAACTCGATTTCCTACCGGTTAACCACCTTGTCTGGACCAAGGCCCACAGTTCGTTTCCCCACTCTGTCTCTTCTTCCTGCCCGGGTGGCGTCAGGATTCTGGTCTGTCTCACGTGTCCCTCTGTTATTTGAGGAAGGGCTTCTGAGTGCCCTCCGGGTCCTTGCCGGCCTCTAAGGAAGGCTCTGTTCCCGCATCTTTCTAGGCCTCTGTCCCCACTGGAGCCACTGACAGCCCTGTCAGCCAAGGCCTGTGGTCCTTACGGCTGCCAACCGTGGGTCCCACCACTACGTTGGAGACAGGCAGTCTGGCCAAGCCCTTTGGCTCCGTGCGATGTTCCACAGCAAACTCTCCAAGAGGCAACAGGAGACAAAGGTCCTGCAGGGCAGGACATAACCTATCACAGTTGCTCTCAACAGATCGCCTCTCTTCCTGGCCCCCGATTTGCCAGGTGCGGCCTCCGTTACTTCCTTGGACGGGAGAACCCCCCGCGCTTCCTCCAGCTGTCCCGGTGCCCCTGCATCCGCTGGCTGAGCTTCCTCCCGGGGCCTGGGAGCTCTCCCCTGCTGCCTCCGCCTCCACAGCCGGAGCTGGGGATCTGCCCCCTAGCGGCTCAGTGGGGCAGGGCCACCGCCCTGCCAAACTGCCTAGGCAGCCCTGGGCCCGGAGCTCTGCCTTAAAACTGATTCACTTTTTTATAAAGCAGAAACTAACACACCATTGTAAAGCAATTATACTCCAATAAAGACGTTGATTAAAAAAAAATGCCTAGAAGATTTGAAAGAGAATTCCTCAAGTTAAAAAAGAAATGTCATTGAAATTTAAAATTCAATAAATATTTGATACAATAAGGCTAGGCTACTCTAACAAAAAGATCCAACAATAATTCAATGCCTTAAAGGAGACTAAAGTTTACTTTCCTCCCACATAATAGTCTGAGGGAGTGTTCAAGGTAAACGTTGAGCCTCTATTTCATTTGGCCATTCAGGGATACACTATCCTCCAGGTCCTTGTTTTCATCTATAGTTGGGGTAGTGAGTTGTCATGGGTTCCAGATAGCTAGAAGGGAGAAGAGAGAATGGAGGAGTTATGAATAGGCCTTACATTTCCATCCTGGAAGTGGTATACTTCTATTCTGTTCATGTTTTATTGACAAGTGTGCTCCTTGATAATTCCTCCTCTCACCCCTCCCCAACCCACTGACCCCAGGCATACACTGTCCTACTTTCTGTAACCATAAATTACTTTGAATTTTCCAGAATTTTAAATAAATAAAATTATATGGTAAAAAAAAAAAAAAAAAATGCCGAGCAGTCCTGAGGCAACCCTGAAAGGCAACCTTTCTCAGTCCTCCCAAAGACCTACAGAACTGTCTCTCTGGTCAGTCTTCTGCAGTTGGTTGTCGTTAATGTCATGTTGAGTGGATTTTATGATGGGTTTTTTTTTGTTGTTGTTGTTTTTTTAATTGAGAGAGAACAAATTGTTACAGGCTTTTAAGGAAACCAGAAACATTCCCTCTCTAATTATATCTGTTATTCCATTCCCATTCATCTTGCTCTCTTCTGAAGCAGGCCTTTCTGTTAGCCAGAGGCTGCAGTCACATTTTCTGAATAAGCTAAGGCTGCTGTTTTTCTGCTGCTGTCTGTAAGAGGACTTGTCAGTATGGTCCGGAGATTTATTCTCAGCGAAGGCTCTAATAAACCGGCTGGACTCGTGTGGATAGCAACAGTCTTCACCTTGCCCCTTGCTGGAACTACTTGTTGGAAGTATTGAGGATAGCAGTGTTCTGCAGTGCAGGTTCCAAGGATGTTTTTCCATGTTTGTTCAGTCGGTCGGTCAGTCAATACTTAACCGTGCACCTGAAATGTGCCGGCCATTCTGCTGAGGGCTGGGGGTGTAGTCCTGAACCAGACCCTGCTGGGGTTGATGGACCACAGATAAGCCAGCAGACGCCTGTGCTAACGTCGGGTGTGACAGGGCTTATGGTCGAGGCAGTAGAAGAGCTGGTGGTGGGAGACCAGAGGGTGGCCTGGGCCGCTTGGCTCTGCTCCAATGAGGCCGCAGGGGAGCCGAGGGTGGACCCCTGAGGGGAGCGGGTCGGCAGGGCTCTGGGGACAGAGCCTCCAGGCCCCGGGGCAGGCAGGATGCTGGCCCCGCCTCTCCCGCCGCGGATCGCCGGGGGCCGGGCACAGAGCAGAGGAGCCCCGCGCAGAGACTGGGCCAGCTTGGTGGAGTGAATGACTGAGAACATGGCTTGTGAGGCCTTGTAAGTAGGGTATTGTCAAGGGCCAGGAAATAAGGAAGCAGGTGTTAATGGAAGGTGAGCCTGCTTACTGCAGCGATTCTCAATGTGGTGCTCGGATGGTATCTTTGTAAAAATGTGTTTCAATTCCCCGCCCCCCCACCCCCCACCCCCGAACACAGTCTCCTGCGAAGCGCTGGGGAGGGGGCTTCCACTCCTGCACTCCCCCGAGAATCCCCTCCTCGGAAGCCACAGTCCCCAGCAGGGCTGTGTGCATGCCTCAGGCATGCGGTGGGGAAGGCTGAGGTCCCCTGCTTGCTGAAGCCCTTGGTGGTCAGCTCAGCTCGGCGAGTCCTCAGATCAGGTCTGGCTTAAGGCCTCTCCAGCAGAGGCCAAGCCTCCTGCAGGGCATAGGGAAGCAGTTCCTGTGAAGACCCTGGGTTAAGTGTTGCTGACTCGGTGAGCTTGTTCTTTTATTTTTAACATTATGTTGAATTGACAACATACCGTACTGTTTACATTTTTTAAAGATGGTGTCTTTAATGTACGTCACCTGGGAGGACCTGGTCTTTATTTAGCGAGAGGGGTGAGGTAACAGCATTGAACTCTGAGAAGTGTAGGAAGCCCAGCGGAAACACCTCCTCCCAGACGCTGGATGAACGCTCCACGCTGTTCACCACGTCTTAGGTCAGCAAGGGGCGCCCTGAGCCCTCTGGAGGAGTAAGACACGTCTGTCACCGTGAGAGCGCATCCGTGGGATGTTGGGGGAGGCTGTGTGTACCAGGCTCGGTGCCCCCGTGCTGTGCCCAGCAACTGCCCCATCTCTAGATGGGCAGAGCGTCCTTGGTGGGAAGAGTTGCTGTGAAACTTGGCAAAAGCCTTCCCCAGCTTGTCTGAAGTGATGGTGTGACAGCAGATAAGTTACACCCAGGCCACTAGTTACAAAATGTCATTCTTCTGTTTTCAGTAAATATTCAAGAAGTGATACTACAAGAAAATTTGGAAAAAGAAGATCAAATTCTGGTTTCCCTGGCAGGACTAAAGCAGGTATGTCCATTGCTCTGACTTTGTGTCGCACAGGCCACCCTTGCAGTGCCTGTTGGGGAGGGCACCAAGGCACGGGTACCGTGACATCAGAGCAAGTGTCCCCCTGGCCCTGTGTCTCCTCCCAGACAGACCCCTCCTGACTCTACCTGCTCATGGCCCTGCTCTGCCCAGCAATTACGTCTGACCAGCCTACAGCCCAGACTGGTTTCTCATTTCCCACCCCTGCCCCTTCCTCTTAGCAAAGCTGTTCTGTTTGCTCCTTATCGAAGCTGCTGTGGTGTGTGTGGTCCAGCTCAAGTCCAGTCACTCATCACGAATGTCCTGGGAGCACAAGACATAAACGACCACCTCCTATAACAGGCCTCAGCCCCTCAAGGGCCACAGTGACTCGACCCTTGAAGGACCGAATGGAACAGAAATGTCAGTGAAGAGACGCGGCCTGCGTTATTAGCCCTCAACTGGGGTGGGTGGGCCCCTTCAGAGGCTGAGGGCTGTTCCATGGAGCCGGGTGTGAGGGCACGCGGTGCTTCCTGCTCTAGGATAACCACCAAGGGCATGACAGCCCGTCCGCGCCTGTGAGAACCTGGCCATTCAGGCTGTGGCATCTTCCTTGGTCATTCATAAGTCAGCGGTTTTGATATAGAGCTGGATTTTTTCTCCTGTCCTTTCTGATGGTCATAAATTCATATCCACACTATAAAAGAACAGTCAATGACAAGTCTGATTCAGATGTATTCGAGGTTTAGCTGACATTTAAAACCAAACTCATTCATCTTTCTCATGGATTTTCTTCTTCTTTGAAAACAGATCAAAGACATTCTAAAAGGTTCCCTGCGTTTCAACCAGAGCCAGCTGGAAGCCGAGGAGAACGAGCAGATCACCATCTCAGATGACCACTACTGCTCCAGCGGCCAGGGTCACCTGCCCAGGGCCACCAAGCAGGTACAGGCACGTGAGAACACTGTCACATCAGCCTGAGAAGGAAGGTGGGGGGGATGCACACACATTCAAACTATGGATAATACGAGCCCACCAAAGTTACTTCACGTGACCATGTGTGAAGTTCAACTGTAAAATACAAGTGACCTAAGCCAGGGGTGATGTACCCAGCTGTGCAAGTTGTGTACTCCAGTGCCCTGGGCAGTGCCCTTCAGAATAGACTAGCATCTCCTGGAGTTGTGCAGTGCACAGCCTACACACCTGTACGCAGCAGCTTCGGCCTGAGCCTCCTGCCCGTCCCACCTTGCGCTGTTAGAAAGCCGGATCTCTGCCTCAGTTATTGGTCAGTTGCCTTCAGCCGATGCCTCCATTCCCCTTTAGCACAAGAAGTACTGTCCATGCTTTCCTAATGCTGTCTTGAGTGTACTTCACTGGCCTGGAACGTTTTTGGCCTTCATGGGGAAGGACTTCTCAATGTCCATCCTCTAAGCCACATAGGTCAGCAATTTTTTTCTGTAAAGGGCCAGAGAGTAAATATTTTAGGATTTTCAGGCCACATGTGGTCTCTGTCACATATCTGTTTTTGTATTTGGTATGCTAGCTTGCTTGTTTTTACAGCCCTTTAAAATTTACAAAACAGAAACAGAGTCACAGACTTGGAGAACAAACTTATGGTTACTGAGGGAAGAAGGTTGGGGGAGAGGGATAAATTAGGAGTTTGGGATTAACATATACACACTACTATATATAAAATAGATAACCAACAAGGACCTCCTGTATAGCACAGGGGACTCTGCTCAATATTCTGTAATAACCTAAATGGGAAAAGCATGTGAAAAAGAATAGATACATGTATATGTATAACTGAATCACTTTGCTGTACACCTGAAACTAACACAACATTGCTAATCAACTATACCCCAATATAAAATAAAAATTAAAAAAATATATATGTATACATAAGCCATTCTCAGCTTGAGAGCCACACAAAAACAGGCCACAGGCTGGATTTGGCCCACGAGCTGTCGTTTGCTGACCTGCGCTCTTGGGTGTCAACATGGTGTGTAATTTGTTCTAACATAGAATCCCAGAATTTTCCAGTTAGGAAGGATCGAAGAAACACCTGCTCGTTTTACCAGTGAGGAATTGTTTTCTGAACCCCTGTCCCAGTTCATTCAGCTTCCAGCTCCACCACGCTGCCTCCCAGCGTGTGATCTGATGGGAGTAAGCATTCCTAATAATATTCTTGTTAAAATGGTGTGCAGAGTTTCACCTTGAAAATCTCCCATTAGCTCTCATCTAAGTTACTTTCTCAAAAACTAGCATCCAGATGCTTGTAAATTGTATATTTTTTATGACTTTAAAGAAGCAAAATGACATCTTAGAATGGGACTTTTTCAGTTTTAAGAGTACTTTTCCAGAAGAGAACCCTGTGTGGTCCGTTTCATCCAGCTTTAGAAGGGAATTTTCAGAGAGCATTTTGAGTCTGCATTTTAAAGCCACATGAATCCAACAGTAACATTGCAAGCTTACCTCGATTAGTTCCTCCAGATTCCCCTTGCATGCCCAGATGTTTAATTTTCAATAATTAGTTATTTATTCACATATTATTGCGCTTAGGCCCACCCCCCGACCATTTTTATTCGACAAGTTTATTTTAAAATTTAGCGTGATATTTTTTTTAGTTGAATATCTAAAAATACCACAGAAAAAGAGCTTTGAAGAACACTAACAAATTTGCTAATTGAAAACTTCTTGAGTATACTTTGTAATCGTCCTTCCCAGTTTTCAGATTTGTAAGAACCTACCAGTTGCCAGCGCAGCCCCAGTGGACCCAGTGCAGCCTCCACATGAGCTGGCCGTGAGCCGGGAAGGGCGGTGCAGTGTGATAGGCCCTCGTTTCCACAGAGAACTGGGCTCACCCCAACTTGGAGCAGAGGGCTCGGTCCCCCTGCCAGTGCCCCTCCCCACCAGGGACTTAAAAGGGCTCTTCTGGGCTTCCCTGGTGGCGCAGTGGTTGAGAGTCCGCCTGCCGACGCAGGGGACATGGGTTCGTGCCCCCGTCCAGGAAGATACCACATGCCACGGAGCAGCTGGGCCCGTGAGCCATGGCCGCTAAGCCTGCGCGTCCGGAGCCTGTGCTCCGCAACGGGAGACGCCACAGCAGTGAGAGGCCCGCGTACCAAAAAAAAAAACCAAAACACACACACACACAAAACGAAACATAAAAAGGCTCTTCCTTCGTGGCAGTGCACGCACCCCACTCCCCCCTGGGAAGCTGGTAGAGATGTGGCTCTTCTTTCCCTCTGATTACACATCTTCTCTCGAGCTCTGCCAACAGCAGAGGGGAAATTGTATTCGTTTTTTCTCTTTTTAAATTAGTTTATTTTTGGCTGTGTTGGGTCTTCATTGCTGCACGCGGGCTTTCTCTAGTTGCGGTGAGCGGGGGCTACTCTTCGTTGTGGTGCGCGGGCTTCTCATTGCAGTGGCTTCTCTTGTTGCGGAGCACGGGCTCCAGGCGCGCGGGCTTCGGTAGTTGTGGCTCGCGGGCTCTAGAGCGCAGGCTCAGTAGTTGTGGCGCACGGGCTTAGTTGCTCCGCGGCATGTGGGATCTTCCTGGACCAGGGATGGAACCCGTGTCCCCCTGCACTGGCAGGCGGATTCTTAACCATGGCGCCACCAGGGAAGTCCTGGAAATTGTATTCTGCAGGGTGAAAAGAGCCTCATGCAGTCCCTCCCTTCCACAATCTGTCCTTCACACACTCCTTTGTGAATCTTTGGGAGGTTTTGGATGAACTTCACTCAAATCCACCCAGCAGAAGGAGGGACTTGGAGGACCCTTGATTCATCAGTCCATCAGCCCGTATCACCTGCCTCCCTGGTCTTTGGTCCCATATTTTTATCTGTGGTCCAGAACTGCGGGGGGCTAATGCAGTAGCCACTAGCCACAGGTGTCTACTTAAAATTCAATTTAAATTCATCAGGATCAAAGAGAATTCAAAGTTAATTCAGCTCCTCAGTCACACTAGGTGTCTCTCCAGCGCTCAGTATCCTCACGTGAGTAGGGCTGCCTGCCTGGACAGCACAGAGAGGGGACATTTCATCAGCGTGCGCGGAACATTCCTGTTGAACAGCACCTGCTTCCACTGCGATCCTCAATCAATCTGAGCAACAGGAGTGGTGGGCTGGCAGGGCGGGGAAGGTGGCCGTGCTGGCCAGCTGTAGGCAGGACTGACATGTTGAGAAACTTTTTATATCATGTGACACACGCCTGTGTTTGGCAGAAAGAGAAGACTGACGTGAGAAATTACAAAGTTTCTGTAAAGGATAGAAACGGCACCAGGTAGTAGCTGAGATTGCTATGGAAATCCAGAGAGAAAGCTTACTTGGGTCTAGAAAAAAATTCTAGGTGGGAATCCAGAAGAATGGGGTGTTTTCATCTGCTTGTGACGTCGGCCAAGTCTCCAGGCCTCTGACCTGGGCTTCAGTTCTTGGTTCGTAAGATAATGGTGCAGTGGGGTAAGAGGAAAAGATGGTTGCAGAAGCCCTGGCAGTTCTAACGTGCCTTGTCTGGGCCAGTCATGGCTTTATCCGGAAACTGGGGGGAGGGCGGCATCACTCACCATTTATAACTTGACTCCACTGCTTTTCCAGAAACAAGCCAGATAATTAGTGATGGTAGGAACCATCTTTCCTTCTAGTCACAGGCTAAAACACGTTACAGGTGTTTCTCCTCTTCGAGTCCTGCCCATGTCCTCACCGTATGCTAAAGGCGGAGAGGTTATCTTGGCATTTCTGCGGTAGAGACACGGCTCTGAAAATAGGACTGTCCTTGCTCTGTTGTCAACCTCAGATAAGCTCCTCAGTGGGGTGGGAGGTCAAGGTTCTCGCGGCTTACAGCTCAGCACAGCAGTCACATGAACAAAGCATCTCCAGTCTGGGGGTGGGAGGCCAAAGCCAAGGCCTGACGTGCACCCGCAGGCATGGACGTGGGGGGACACCCTCCCCTGAGGGCCCCTGGCCCTGACCACCTCACAGAGGGCAGTAATGGGATGAGAAAGGGCCATCTGTCTCACCAAACTGCCCTAGTGCCATTAGGGATCACATCCCCTTCTACCGCAGGGCCATGTGCTGCATGTCTCTTCCGTTTTGTAAGAATTGCTGTGTTGACAGGCTATAAACAGCTTTACAACTTGAGGCCTGCTGTGTCTCAGCACTGGGATCTTTAATGCCATTCTGTTCCTGTTCTCCGATTAAATCTCTTAAAAGTAGGCAAATTGACAGAGGGGGAGACACCTGAGCCATTATTCAGCCACTGGCCCGCATGTCACTCAGGAGAACATGAAATTCAGAGGGGGCCTGTCAGTCACACCCAGATTCCCTGAGGAGTGTTGCTGACTCTCTCCCATAGCCCAAAGGTGGTCTTGGCCATGCTGGAGCCAGAGGTCCCCGTGGGGCTCTGTACCCCTCCTTAGACCTCAGGCCCTGCCCCAATTCCCCCCACCCCTCGGGGAGAGTAGGCGGGCGGGGCAGGCAGCAGGTGTGGCCACTGCATTGGCTTAGTTGGCCGTGGGCAAGGGCTCTTCCTGCCAGGCTGGAACATCCCTGGTCAGACTGTGGCTTTACTTTCATCCCAGGGCTGGCAGGAGCTTCTCTGATCTTAACCCAAAACCTTGACCAGTGTCCTTGGATGTCAGCTGTTTTTGTTAAAAACAAAACACATAATTACTCAGAAAGAAAGGAAAATAATTGTAGAGTAAAGCCATTGCGTCTCTATACTTTTTGCAAAGGACCATTCCGGGTTTCTGTGTCTGTAGAAGCTCCCAGCCCCCCGCATTGTCCTGGGAGACCCCCGGTGCTCAGCCAGGATGAGCCGGCTGTGAGATGTGAGGAGATGGAACACATTGGGCTCCCCCTGCAGCCCCCTTGCAGGCGGTAGTAGCATCACTGCAGATGGGGGGTGGGGGGCACACTGGGGAGCCAGCCTGTGGCCTCATAACCATCTGGGCGCGTCACTCACTGCGTGGCGGCCACACCCGAGGGCGGGGGCGAGGACGGACACGCTGTCCTCACCCCATGCCCCCTCACATGGGAAAGCTGGCGCCCCAGGAGGAGGGTGATGAGCAGGGCAGGGCCGCGGGCCGTGTGCTCCGCTCCCCAGGCCCACAGCTCCCACCAGAGGGGCCTCCCTGCGTCTTTCCGGGGGGACCGTGGGTCCCCAACCTGCTCCGCATCTCACCGTCTCACCGGTTCTTCCCTCCCCCCCTGTGCTCTGACTCCTTCCCAGGCCCCTTCAGCAGCGCCGCCGGGGCGCAGGGAGAAAGGCGACATGGACGACTTCATCCTCGTCTCCAAAGACGACGACGCGGGCAGCGCCAGGGCGGCCCCGGTCGCCCAGGCTCAGGCCCCGCGGCCCCTCCGGAGCTCGGCGCGGCGCGCCCCGGTGTTCTCAGACCCGCTGACCGGCCCGGCCTCGGCCTCGGCCTCGTCCGGCAGCCCCAGCTCCAGCCCCAGCCCCGACGACGACAGCAGCGGCAACAGCAAGGACTCGGGCTTCACCATCGTGAGCCCCCTGGACCTCTGACCGCTGCCCGGCCACCCTCGCAGCCCCGTGGAGACGCCTCTGAAACCCAGCCTCTTCCCAGCGCGCACGTGGCCTTGGTGCAGCCCTTTAAACCCGCGGAGAGAAGCAGGGGGCCCGCTGAGCACGCAGACCTTCCCCAAAATGCAGACAGCTTTTCCCTGTAGCTCACCCGGCCCCGCCAGTGAGGTCCCCAGCATCACACTCACTGTCCAAAAAGACCAAACCACAGCTAGAATCACCTGCTCTGTCCTCTCCTCGCCAGCAAAGAAGGTGTGGCCACTCCATCCGGTGTATCTAGAAGGAAGAAGTGGGTTTCAAATCTTCCCTCCCCCAGAGCATCAGGCATAGGAAAACTGATATCAAGAAAACACTCTCTCTGGAAATCTGTATCTCAACCTATTTATTTCATACTTCATTCCTCCCTTGGGAAGCCATACAGTAGAGGCCAGGTGCAACCAAATGGACTAGAACTAGTGGCGCCCAGGGCTGGAAGAAACCTCCCAGATAGTTACAGGGTCTAAACTTAGGAATCATATTTACCTGCCACCCGGTTCCAGTTTTTTTCATTTGTTAAAGAATACATCTCTAAACCTCAGACCACATCAACTCTGGCCATCACTGCCCCTCCTTAAACAATTGTAATTCATCCTTTAGAATCTTTCACAGTCAGAAAAGAGGGTCACTTAGCCACGAATAAGCCATGACTGTGTGCTCTGCTGATTTGGGTCATCGTCTTGAAGGAGACAGTGCTCCCTGGAGTGGGATCTAGACAAGCAGGAGAAACACTGCGACTTGGGGAACAACTCCCCAGCAAGTGCGCCTGCTTTTTTCCTTTGCTTGGCTTATCCCTTTGAAGAGAGGGGTCAAAAGAAGGCTGACTTTCTTAGCATGGCAACATGGAGCAAACCCTGGGCTGGGTCACTCCCCCGACAGACTTTGTGACCTCGGGCACCGCAGTTTATTACTTTTGTCTGCAACGTCTGCATCTGGAAAAGGACACGTCAGATGGAATGATCTCATAGACCCCTTCGGTTTTGAAGTCTGCTGATTCTAAAAGCCTATATGAACCCTACCCAATGACAGGTGCCTTGGTCTCAGAGTCATTTAAGTCACATATTAGATAATATCTGCCATTACTATAAATGTAGCAATTTTTTTCAATTTTATAATATTTTAAGTCATTTTTTATGATTTCTGGATTGTCACTGAACATTGCGATTTACTTGCCAGCTAAGTTCAAGGATTGCTAGCCATAATCTAAATTACACATTATTTTATTTCTCAGTCTACAAATCTACTTTTCTTTACTATTTTCTACATATTTTTGTTTTTGTTTTTTTTTCCGATTAGAGTTAATTTCAGAGCTAAGAGCCTAAGCTGCTGGCTGGTTGCTGGCTGGTGTGAGCAGGAAACCACACTATTATTCAAGTAACAGAGACGTTTAATTTTCTGACTGGAATGACATTGAGTGAAGACCAGTGGAGATGTATACCTTAATTTAAGCACACGATCAGCAGGCAAATGACAAGAACTGGAAAAAGGAATTGTTTTGTAAAAGGATATTTCAGGGTCTGGGCATAAATAAATTCAATATATCAGCCTGACCACTTCCCTGTGAGGAAATAATGAGGCGCCAAGTTGGGGATTCCACATAGTTATCTGGCTTACCTGAGTCACTGAGAAGAATATGGACAAATGAAAAAGCGGTTATCGAAGGTTTAGAAAGCTTTTACCCTTCCAAAATGTGAGAGCAGTTTGGTTTGGGAGGAGCAGTAATTAGGCTTCAGTGTCTAGCAGGTTTTCTAAAATAGCATGAAGTTTCACTGATTGGGACAATAAAGTCTTGGATTAAAGACTCAGCTGGCCACTGGAGCATGGCACCCGCTCCAGCCCCTTCACCTGCCACTGGCTTACTGTCTGCACCATGTCCAGGCTCACTCCCCTACGGCAGGAATCAACAGGCTGAGAAGGGGGAAGCGGTGTCGGTTGTTTTACAGACAGCTGCCACTATGTAAAGTCATGGCTGCTGTATGTACTAAAAGCAAAATGTCAAGCCAGACAAGCAACTCATTTTTGACAAAGCTGTTCACCAAGTAACTGGCCACTCTTCTTAAGAGTAGAATATCTTGACCTGGAAATTTTTAAAAAGTTAAACTTTCATTAAATTCACGTACTGTTATTGGAGAAATATCATAAAATATCTTTTTAATGTGACCACTACTTAATACAATGAAAAACTATGTACAGTGTGTTGCTTCCAGGTTGGTTGCCTTTACATTGTGTACCCAGCAGGTGTCTCCAGCCAGGAGTGTCCGTCCGTCCAAGTGTCCCTTGAACCTAGTGGCTCTCCCAAGTTCAAGGCTACTTACATTCTCCTTTGTAACCATGGCTCAGCAGGCATGCCTCCAAAAACATCTGGAACCCAGAGACCCCCAGCAATCATACATAAGTAAAACTTGTAGATTCGGTATTTCCCCAGTAAATACTAATTAGACCATACAATCCATCTGCGTCTTAAGACACTGTTTTCAGTTAGGAAAATGTCTGTTTCTCGCTGGAACTAGAGTGGCTAGTCTGTTGTTCACACTGGAACTGAGTTATGATGTCTTTGTATACAAATATAGCATATTTGGGCCAGGAAGAGAATTTCTTGTTAAAGAGTTTATTTGCCTCCACACGCAGGGTTGCTACATACATTCACAGTTTTAATAGACGGCAATTAGCTATTCCAGTTGTGCTTTAAAATCCCCAATATTATTTTTCATTAGTGAGTGCAAAGCAAATGTCCCATCTGCCTACAATTGGTCCTAGAGTTATAAATTCTGTAATCATCTCTAGAAGGTGCCCTCATTCTCCAGTTTCATCGTTTGCTTTTTCGGGTATGACTTCAAGGCTCCGGCGCGGCTTCTGGACGTCGGTATTTTCTGTGCCTGGTTTATTGAGTCCACAGGAGACAGCCGCATAGTGGATCTGCTTCAGGTTCTCCACAGTCTCGTTCTTGGCGTACTTCAAGAGATCCGCTTGTCCCTGTGATAAAACATGCAGTTAGTTAGACATTGAGAGATGAGACATGACTTGTGGTTACAGTTTGACAATATAGGTCTTCCACTGAAATAGAAATATTTCGCTTCCGCAAGAGGGCATATTAACTTCTGACCGGCACTGAATCCAAATACGTGAATTTTAACAAAAAAAACAAGTTTGTTTTCCCGGTTCCCAACGCCAGACTCCAAGAGTGTGCTGCCTTTTCAGTCCTTTCCGTTTTCTGGGTACTTTATGTTTACATACGTGGAATCAAGCAGCCAGGGCTCTTGATGAATGTCCAGGGTGATCTGCCCGCCACTCACCTGGGGTTGGGGCAGAGAGACTGGAGCAGCCAGGAAAGGAATGACCATTGGCAGATGCAAAACACCAGAGCCAGTGACCCGCCATTGTCAACACTTGGCCAATCAACAAACTTACTGTCTGACCAAAAAAGATGTCCTAGTTGTTAATACATTAAAAATATTTCAAATCACATCTGTTAGTGTTGTGCAGTTTTTGAATCCAAAATTAACAATCAATCACAATTCAGAGCTCTTACTGAGCTGAAACAGCAGGGATTCTGTATTTCAGTTAACTTTGTCAAAGCTTTCTTGCCAAAATATCAGAGAAAAACAGTTGCCTTCCTTCTGAGGTGAGTGGCCACAGAAACTCTCCTGCCCTCGGCCACCACCGTGCAGTGGCCACGCGGCCGAGAGCAAAGACGGCCACCTGCTGTCCCCGGGGCCAGCGGACACCTTTCTTCCCGATACACACAGTGGAGGCAAGAGAAAGAAGCGGACACTCACACCACTTTGGGAGTCTGAAAGAGGCACAAAAGTGTCAAATATTTTTTGTTTTCATGCAAATCGGAATGCAAATTATGAGTGGTCGGACCTCAGCATGTCTGGGGCCCACGAGGACTTCCGGGCTGTTCTGGAGCCGAAGTCCCCAATCCAGGAGGGCTCACCTGGGTGTCTGCTCAGGAGCAGAGCAGACTTTGCCTTCACTAATGTAACCGAGCGGGACCCTATGGGGCCTTCCCGGGACAGGCCCTTCCCCCATCTCCTCAGCTTTAGCTCCTCCCTGAAGCACCCAGGTAACAGCATCTGGTGCACATGTGCTGAGTTGTTTCACAGATGTGAAAACCCCCCACCAAACGGAAGATGTTAACTACTTGATGACCCTGAGCACATAGCCCCCAGGCCCCCTGGAGCCTAAGCACTGATAATGTTAACCCCTGTGACACCACCCTGTTACCTCTCCATCAGCCAATCAGAGAATTGTGCATGAGCTGATCACATACCCTGTGACCCCCTTCCCTCACTTGGCCTTTAAAGATGCTTTGCTGAAACCTTTCGGGGAGTTCAGGGTTTTGGGGGCACAAGCCACCCTTCTCCTTGCGTGACCCTACAATAAACCTTTCTCTGCTCCAAACTCCAACGTTTTGGTATTGTTTGGCCTCACTGTGCGTCGGGCACACAAACGCGTTTGCTAGCAATTTTGGTGAGCCAGCCAAGAGTCTGTGCATGTGACAGGTCGACCCCAGCCAGAGGCAGCCCCTTCCCTGAGGCCCAGCAGCTGCCAGAGTACACTTCGCTCTGCGGATCTCAGAGAGCCTATCCCTGACAGGTGCTGGCCACCCCTCGGCACAAGGCTGTTCGGAACCGAGAAACATCCGGAGCTGTGGTCCACATTCAGTGTCGCTTGGGTGTAAGTCGCTCCAGCTTGCGCAGGCTGGGCTCGTGTGTGACGACACCAGGGTATCCCCTTTTTTTTTTTTTTTTTAATTTAGAAAGTATTTATTCAAAGAATGTTGATATATATAAAATTAAAAAACATTTCAAAATTCCATCAGGACTTTTTTTTTTTTTTTTAAACATTACAACTACATCTTTTTTTTTGCGGAACACGGGGCCTCTCACTGTTGTGGCCTCTCCCGTTGCAGAGCACAGGCTCCGGACACGCAGGCTCAGTGACCATGGCTCAGGGACCTAGCCACTCCGCAGCATGTGGGATCTTCCCGGACCGGGGCACGAACCCGTGTCCCCTGCATCGGCAGGCGGACTCTCAACCACTGCGCCCCCAGGGAAGCCCTACAAGTACATCTTTACTAGACCATCTCTACTTCTTTTCAGGGTATCCTTCTCTATTGTGTTGGTTTTGCCTGTGGTGGAGCATTGGTTGGGATTTTTCCCTTTTTTGAACTAGCCTTGGTCATTTATTCAGCTTCATCTCTGATGGGACGGACATTGGCTGGGTTTCTCCCGTTTTGTGGCTAGGGACCTATGACCCTGAGAGACCCATTTGAACTGCTGTTTGCTTGATATCTGATAACACCAATCGTGAATAATTAGGTATGGATGATCAGAGCTCTGTTCCATCTTATAGTCCCCTGGGGTATTTTTGCAAAACTTGGAGATCTTTAGCTGTGCTCCCATAAATGAAAGAAAATATATTTTTTGAAACATTGTGTGGCCTCAATACTCCCTGAGATCTGTCGAACAATGGCCCCTAACGGCTCAGCTATTGTATCAGAGTGGGTCTTTTGCAATTGCTTTTATCTTGGGGGGGGGGTGTGTGGATGTATGTGAATGAGTGTCTCTGTACCTGAGTCCAAATCCTGTTCTTTCTTCCTCGTTTTGCTGAAAATGAGGCTTGTGAATGTGAGCAGATGATACACATTATTGTCCATTAGTGTCATTTGTTTGTTTAAACTTCACTGGATACTTGGGAACTGGAAAAAAAGAAAGTTCAAAAATAGCCCAAGATGGCTGGGTTTTATGTAAGTAGTTAGAAGAGAAATTTGCATTTCTTTTCCTGTGCCTTTGAGATGTAAATGATCTCTCCAGATATTTGGTAACGTGAAATTTTAGAGTTGTGCTAAATTAAGTTAAATGATGGAAGTTCATCTGGTTGTTTCTAGATAGGAGAATTAAGGGGCAAAATAATATGGATACAGGAAGTGATGGAAGGTTTGTAGAAAAGGAACTCTAAGAGTTTGTGCATGGTCAGGATAGACTAAGTTTAGACTGAATTTAACTTAAGTAAATGAAATTTATTATTAAAAGTAAGTTGGTGCAAGACTAGATTTTTTTCTCGCACTGGTAAGAGGACAAAGTTTTCCTGGAATGCTGCCATTGATAACAGATTGAGTTTCTGTGCCTTTTAGTGATCTGTATTTGCTTTTGAGATCTCTTCTCATTTTGGTAAAGGAATAAGTATTGTCTCACAATGACCTATGATCTTATTTGACCAAGTGTTTTGAAACTTTTTGACAAACTTCCCAAATATCAAATTTTAATTAATTAAAAAATTTTGACCTCCAGCTAACTTTGGGATGCTTTGGCGAGCCCCCAAGGCATCTCAGAGAAAAATATTAAACTAACTAGGATTGTTTGGTATGTTAAATTACATGGGAAGCATTGTCAAATGACTGATAAGCCTCCTCAGATTGTACGGTATGGATAAATGTTTTTTAATATAGACATTCTAGAAATTATATAAAGCTTCTGAAGTTTGGATATGTCCTGGTATAATGTTATAATTTTAGTTGTTATCTTAAAATGTTGGGGACGAACCAACATGGCAGAATAGAAGGACGTGGAGCTCACCTCCTCCCACAAACACATCAAAAATACATCCACGTGTGGAACAATTCTCACAGAGTACCTACTGAACACTGGCACAAGATATCAGACACCCAGAAGTGTCTAGAAATATCTCCTCATAACTGGATAGGATGAAAGATTTTTTAAAAAGGAATAGGGATGGGACCTGTGTCCCTGGGAAGGAGCTGGAAAAGAGGAAAGAGTCCCACACCCTGAGAAGCCCCCTCACCAGCGGGGATATCAGCTGGGACAGAAAGGGAGCTTCAGAGGCTTGGAGGAGAACGCAGCAGTCGGCAGCAGGCAGAAAAGAGAGTGACCAGCACAGAGGATCCGAGCTACCTCGCAGCACTCCCCAGCCCGAGACACTCACCTGCTGGTATGTGCAGGGGCTGCGTGCCGAACCTCAGGCTTCAGAGGACAGACCCAGGGAGAGGACTGGGGCTGGCCACACGGAGACAGCCTGAAGGGCTGGGGAGTGTGGTACGGGTGGCAACCAGGGGTGTACGTGGAAGAAGCGCGGGTCTGCCATAGAAGCGAAGCACCACTGCTAAGGGGTGAGTGAAGGGAGGGGCGGGGCCTGCCCCTTAGCAGCCTCTTTCTTGGTGCTGCTGCTATGAGCTCTGGGAGCGGGACAGCAGGTGTACTGTGGCCGGGGTGGGTCTGGCCTTAGCAGCTGTGGGCTTGGTGGGAGCACACACGGAGGCAGAGCCTGGGCTGTTTCCAAGGCTCCCACGGCGAGCCCAGGTGCATGACTGCTGTGCTTCTGGTACCAAATTCAGTGGACTGGCGTGTTGGGATCTGTGCTGTTGGCTTTGTGAGCACAGTGCCTGAGGGACACCGGGGCCAACTGCCTGCATTCCCATAGCGGAGGTGGGGCTGAGGGCAGTGCCGACAACAGTGTACTTTGTGAGCCCAGCCAGGCGACACCACAGAGCACACTCCCCTGTGGACAGCTCTGGCGAAGCAATACTCAGCAGCTCCTCTCCAGAGGGAGTGCTCCAATCCCACCTATCTCACACTGCAGCTCAGAACCAGATCGGGGGCTTCTGCTCCAACAACTGTCGCTGATGGGGCAGCGACAACCATAGGGCAACCCAGTGCAGACTCTGGTCACCACACCACCACCTGTCAAGCACCAACAGTCAGCACACGCTGAGGAAAGAGGTCACAGACATCCATACTAAAATCAGCCCTTGCGCCAAAAATATTCAACGCACGCAGGCTATACAGGGACACTCCCACATAAAAGCAGCCCTCCAAGACCACAGTAGACAATTGTTTCTCCTAAACTCACAGAGTAAGAGAAATATAAGTAAGATGAAGAAGCAGAGGAACCACTCCCAATTAAAAGGTCAAGAGAATTCCCCCAAAAGAACAATGAAACAGACCTCTTCAGTCTAATAGACACTGAGTTCCAAAAGGAGATAATGAAAATATTGAAGAAATGTACAAGGCCTATTGATAGAAATGCAGATTCCTGTAAAAAGGAGGTAGAAACTATAAAGAGGAACCAAGAGAAATTAGGAAACTCATTCGCCGAGATGAAAGCTGAGCTAAAGGCAATGAATAACAATGCATAATGCAGAAGAACGACTAAATGATCTGGAAGATAGAATAGTGGAAATCACCCAATCAGAACAGCAGACAGAAAGGCAAATTGAAAGAAACAAAAACTGAGAGCAATGTAAGAGACCTATGGGATACTAATATAAAGCATGCCAATCTATGCGTAATAGGGATTCCAGAAGGAGAAGAAAGAGAAAGGGGGATTGAAAATGTAATTGAAGAAATTATGGCTGAAAACGTCCCAAACCTAAAGAAGGAAACAGATATCCAGGTACAGGAAGCACAGAGGGTTCCAAACAAGATAAACCCAAACCCAACCTACACCAAGACATACTATAATTAAAATAGCAAAAGTTAAAGATAAAGAGAGGCTTCTGAAGGCAGCAAGAGAAAAACAAAGAAAGACTTAATTACAAGGGAACCCCCATAAGGCTATCAGCTGATGTCTCTACAGAAACACTGCAGGCCAGAAGGGAGTGACAAGATATATTCAAAATCCTGGACGGGAAAAAATCTGACCTAGAATCTACCAGCAAGATTACCATTTAAAATAGAAAAGGAGTGAAAGAATTTCTCAGATAAGCAAAAACTAAAAGAATACAGCAATACTAAACCTATCCTACAGGAAATACTGAAAGGTCTTTAAATAGAAAAGAAGCAAGAAGCTATAGGAAAGAGAAAATCACAGTTAGAAAGTAAATCACTTAAGCCAGTACACAGGTTAAAATGCTGTATGTCACAACTTCATTAAGCTTCTTTTATTAAAATTTATTTATTTAATTTATTTATTTTTGGCTGCATTGGCTTTGTTGCTGCGCACGGGCTTTCTCTAGTTGTGGTGAGCGGGGGCTACTCTTCGTTGCAGTGCACGGGCTTCTCATTGCAGTGGCTTCTCCTGTTGTGGAGCACGGGCTCTAGGTGCGCAGGCTTCAGTAGTTGTGGCACGTGGGCTCAGTAGTTGTGGCTCGCGGGCTCTAGAGCACAGTCTCAGTAGTTGTGGCGCACGGGCTTAGTTGCTCCGTGGCATGTGGGATATTCCTGGACCAGGGCTCAAACCCGTGTCGCCTGCATTGGCAGGCGGATTCTTAACCACTGCGCCACCAGGGAAGTCCCCATTAAGCTTCTTTGTCAAAAAACATTATAATCAGATCTCTAACCTTGCCTTTTTAAGTCCTTTATCATTCGTAGACAGTTAAGCTGATGCTTTGCAAAATGCTTCATCTCTAAGAAGAGTCATAGAAAGGACTTTTTAACAATCGTACTGCTAAACTAAATTTTAAAAGTCTAATCGCAACTCTGATTTCATAAAACTGTTAGTAAAAAAGAATTAATTATATAGGACTGAGTAAACTGATGAATATGGTTATAATTTTTTGGTTTTAAGGAAACCTTTCCCCTTAAGCTAACTATGACTTACAGCAATTTGGTAGATTTTACCTTTGTAATCACAACTGAAACATTTATTTTTTCTCTCTACCTGATCCCTCCAGATACTGGAAACTCTTAGGTTCCCAGCAGCTTTATCAGGTAAATTAGGAAGGGTACTTCCTAACAGGTGCAAAAATCTCGAGGTACTTTGGGGACCTCAAAAAGTGAGGAATTCACCTACATCTGTAAGGCAAAATCTATGAAAAGCCCTTGGCATGGCTTTCCTGGTCCTGAGAGGGCTTTTAAAATTTCAGTCTGAGACTCCTTATGAAAAATTCCCACACAGCCAATTGAAAGGAGCCAATATGATCAATTAACCAGACTCATTCTGCAAACAAACTCATCTTAATTTGGCTGTATTTGATGAAAAATGAGGGTAATTTTTAGAGAGAAAGAGATTACATTTCAGTGGATATCAAATTCTGATTCTGTTAATTAAGGCCTGCATTTATTGTCTAAGACTCACTTCCTAGACAGTTCCTTGTTGGCATGCTACATAACTGTAAAGTTTAATTGCATTATTAAGAAGGACACTCTAAGTTTATTTCTGAAACTTATCCCAACCGTCTACCTTTGGATAAATATCCGACGCCCCATGACCTGTAGCCAGATATTATACATACTGGAAGGAGCATTGCTAAGATGTGTCGAGAGACTAATTTAACTTGGGATAAGGCCTTGGCAATTGCCCTACTACAGATCAGAATGGCTCCCAAAAGGAGACTTAAATTAAGCCCCTTTGAAATATTGTATGGTAGGCCATTCCAGGTGTCTGCCCAGGTGGGAGAATCTATAAATGCTCTGAAAGAGCTAGCTGTTGCTAATTACATTAAAACTTTGGGCACTATACTAACCTCTGCTCATGAGTTTGCCTCCCAGAGGTCTGCCTATCCAACTGAAGTAGCCTTACATCCTTTCTTACCCAGAGACCAAGTCCTCCTTAAAGCCTGGAAAGATAAAGTGCCTGAACATCAGCTGACTGCAAGGCGGACAGGACCACACGTGGTATTACCTACCACAAACTCATCTGTCAAGTTAGCCAGAGTAAAGCCATGAATTCATCACACTGGGATTAAAGCAGCACCACTGTCATCAGAAAATGGTCCAACTCCTGAAAGGCCTAGAGAGCAATGGGTTTGTAAACCGTTAGAAGACTTAAGGTTGCTCTTCAAAAAGATAAGTACTGAGATTGCACTTTCATTATAGCTGGAGAAGGTGAGTCAACTTACTTGTTTAATCTTGTTCACCTGAACAGTACAGGAATCTAGTGTAGTTATGACAGTCAGAAAGTTAAGATGAATAGCTATGTATAGGAACTAGAAACAAAAGCCCAAGTCGAATGACAAATCAGACAACAAATGGGCTAAATAAAGGGTTTCATCAGGTTCAAATAATTGTAGATAAAAAAGGAAAGAGAACTGTACTACTTACTAAAGATTCTAAGGAATATTCCCTGCTGAAAGCTGATCAATTCCATTCCATAATCACCCATCACTGCCCCTGTTCAGCAGGAAGTAGCCAGAGCGGTCGTCACCCCTTTCTCACACGATTGTGGAATGGACACTGACAGTGGGGAATTGTAATAGGGAATAACAAATCTGACTCCATATTAGATCCATTTCTTTTACTTTAATCTTTGTATTCTACTGCTTTTGCTACAAGTTAATCACTAAAGGGATGTTGCCTATCGCTTAAAGTATACAATGGTCCATCTCAGGAAACACTGTCCCCATGCTTGAATGTTAAACTAAAATACCTCTGTTCAGCTCACAGGAAACATCCTGACCCAGTCCACCTGTGAATGGCTGCAGGAAAGAAGAAAGTAACACATCCCCTCCTGGAGTCTGGCTGAAACCAGGAGATATTTGCGCCAACTTATGACCTTGCTAATAGTACTAGCTATATTATTTGTATATTGTCTGTTTTACAGAATTGTTGTTTCTTGTATTACCAAATACAAGAGCCTCTGATAAAATAATGATGACCAGGCGACTTGAAACAGTTGACCAGATATAAAGTTCTGTATAAGATCAATGATTGTAATAGTGCAACTCTAGATATAGGAAGAAGCAACAAGAAGGAATTTTTTCCTAGACCATAACAGAGTAGTAAAACAGGTGGTCCAGAGACTTCTGACTACTGTTAATAAGGCCTAGTCCAGTAATAGCACATTGAGTGGCCTATCAATGAAATCCTCGCCTGAACTACTAATGGGTATTCCTAACATTATGGGATGAAATGATCATGAAATGCTTCCCAAATCATGTTCAAATTTATGACCATGAGGGAGCACTGCCAACTAAAAATTGGCACTTGCCATCTGCCTCTACAAGGATTAAGTCACAAGCCACTCCAGTCACTGACCTTCAACACCCCCTGAAAGGAGGTCAGAGTGGAGATCAGGAATGACGCACTTAGTGCTCTGAGAAAAGCTGACAGAACAGACCTTCAGATAGTTAGATACTTTCAGGAAAAGATTTTATGACCCAAGTTCTTGCATCTCTTCATGTCTAGAAAAGCACTAAAATCATAAACAGTGACATCTGCTTTGGCCATTAAGGAGAAAAATGCATTCGAAAGTCAAAATGGAATAGCTGTGGTTCAGACATCCAAGGTAAAATTGGGTGGCCATTGTGGATGTGAGTTCGAACACACTCCTTTATTGCCAAGAACTTGAATTTTCTGAGCTGTGTCAGACTGATTCTCAAAGCAGTGTCTGCTGGTGACAGGACCCAGTGGGTTCCTCTGTCAAGTTTATGATTAACCTCCTTAACTGAAACTTTATTACTTTTCTTGTCCAACACCTGTTCTCCTCAGGATTGAGAAGTATCAAAGAAAAGGGGGGAATTGTAACCGAGCAGGACCCTATGCGGTCTTCCCAGGGCAGGCCCTTCCTCCATATCCTCTGCTTTAGGTCCTCTCTGAAGTACCTAGAAAACAGTATCTGGTGCACACTTCCTGAGTTGTTTCAAAGATTTGAAACCCCACCCCCCCACCAAATGGAAGATGGAAGATGTTAACTACTTGATGACCATGAACAGGTAGCCCTCAGGCCTCCTGGAGCCTAAGGACTGACAATGTCAACTGACAATGTTGACCCCTGTGACACTGCCCTGTTACTTCACCATCAACCAATCAGAGAACTGTGCAGGAGCTGGTCACGTATCCTATGACCCCCTTCCCTCACCTGGCCTTTAAATATGCTTTGCTGAATCCCTTTGGGGAGTTCAAGGTTTTGGGGGTATGAGCCACCCGTATCCTTGCAATAAACCTGCAATAAACCTTTCTCTGCACCAAACTCCGATGTTTTGGTACTGTTTGGCCTCACTGTGCGTTGGGCACACAGACTTGCATTTGCTAGCACTAACACCTCTGCTCCCCCACAAGATGACACTGACTCTGGGCTAAATGAAAAGGAGTGCCAGGCCCAGACCAAGAAAGACTGTCACCCGCAGTGGGCCTCACACCCACTGCATGCTGGGCCTTGCTCAGCAGCTTGATATGCAAGCTGTTTATCAAGTTATCTTCCCGTCACCCCACAAGTCTCCACGAGCTGCAGGTCCCCTCAGCACCACTCTGAGTTGACACATGCTGGTCTAGGGTTCCTCTGCCATCTCCCCCGAGCATTTTCTGCAACCAAAAGCCAAGAATTGAACTTGTAAAACCTTAACACAATCTCATGGCCGGAAAACAAAAGCCAGGTTGACAGGAAGTTACAGCTTCTTCACTGTTATTTAACTGGAATATTAGTAATATGTGGTTACAAACAGAGTACTTTTTAGTAAATATTTTGTGGTTAGTCACTCTTCTGGGTGATGCAAGACTCATATACAAACTGGATACACTTTAATTCAGTATTTCATGAGTATTCAGGATCACAGGCCAAAGGCATAAACCTCCTTTAAGAGGGCTATGGAAACTAATATGTTCTAACTCTTACAGCCACCACTCAAATTCAAACAGAAGGACTGCAAGTGTGATTAGAGTCCAAAATTTGAAACCACAGAGCCTATGATATGTCAAATTAGGCATGTGGGAATGTATACCAGCAAAGCCTACTGGGAACAATAGTCACCATTTATTGAGTGACTACTGTGTGCCAGACACTTAATTAAGCCCTTTACAAAGATTATTCTCATGACAGTCTCTCAATTCTGCAAGACGGGTGCGATTACCATCCCCACTGTGTAGATGAGGATACAATTTGGAGAGACCAACGGCCTCACCCAAGGCAGAGTCTACATGGCAAATTATACCTAAACACACACAATTTTCTGTGTGTGTTTTGTTTTCTTTCTGGATAAACTAAACCAGGGGCCCAAACTATAGGGAGTTGAGCCCCTGCATGTTACATGTGACACTTTAAAGCCAGCAGAATGGAACAGTGATGACATTTTAAGTGCACTCAGCACCTCACCACTGGTGCAGAAAATGCACTCTTCCTGTGATTAAATACAGGAGCAGAAGTCTAGATTTCCAGTTTTTGTTGAGTGACAGAAGAGTGGACAACAGAATGAATGGGAATCTCGACTACTGGTTCTAAACCGCCACCTACCACACTCTGACAGTGCCCTGCGAGGGGTCCTGGGGGGTAGCTGATGAATTAACCAGAGTCAGGAAGCTCCCCCCTTGGCTCATCAGGCCTTCATCCCACTGAGGTCTCAATAAACGTTCCACTCAAAAAAGATCCCCCAATCATCGTCACCTAAAGCTAGAGCAACAGGGATGGTGGCACGAGCTTTTCCACAGGAAAAGATTTGTTTTAAATGTTTCACTATTTTTTCTGTTGTGTGCCCACCCCCCTCACATTGCTTCATGTGTATGAAGGGAGTCAATGTGAACTGAAAACAAACTCACATCACTGCAGCAGGAAGGTTGCCCTCCCTCCCCTGACTCCCACCTCAGCACTTAGAGGTTCATGAGAGGGTCTGAGAGCGTGAGGAACAGCAAGGGGACCTGGGGACGCACCTCCTAACCTCGCCTTTCTCCTGAGAAACAACTTTACGTTTCGTTCAACACTGATGGAAGGTGGGGCCCCCCAGGCAGCCCCAGGGAGAAGGTGTAGGGTCTGAGCTGAGCCTCAATGGAAGGCAGGAGAGGATTCCGGCAGGTCTAGGAGCTGCAGAGGACACTGTTTTCCACTTGTGACTCCACAGCTCCTTCAGATGATGACTTTGGGGCCTCACTGGAGGGGCCTGGCTTCTATGTCACAAAGCCCTCTGAGTTCTGACTGTGACCACCCTCCCTGTTATAGACCTGACCTGGAAAGGGAGAGGTGCCCGCCTGCACAGAAGTGGGGTGAGGGCCTCAGAAGCAGCCAGCAGGGTCTCCAGACAGCAGAGGCGAGCCCAGCCAAGCACAAAAGGAGGAGGTCAAGAGATTCCAGGTAGAGGACCAGGGCTGGAGAGGGGGTGGGAGCGAGGGGATGGGAGATGAGCAGGGCCAGGATGGGGAGCGGGAAGGCTTCTGAAGACACTAGTGAAAATGGCGCCCACGTAAGGACTTTCCTCGCACCATTAATCTTGCAAGCACACCTTTGCATAATTAAACATTAGCTGAGTAATCACACATTCCACATGAGTGGGATCCAAATGTCTGAGGTTTTACTGTGTTTTAAATGGGTCAGAAAGGACAGCCTGCCTAGTGACAAACACTACTGTAGTTTGATTTTCTGAACCACTCTGAGGAGTTTTCACACACTAAATAGAGAAATGGCTCTTAGTCAATTAGAGCTTTTTAGGAAAACAGGCAACATAATAGATCACCTATAATAAAAGAAGTAACTAAAGGATATTAATTAGCATCAGGAAAGGAAAGGAGTGGGACACAGACTATAAAAGTAATTTTCAGAAACAAATGTTAGTCTTCAGGTCTTCCAGGTAAGTCTGCACCTCAGGTAAAAACAAAACAAGATTGTCTTACCACAAACCTCTCAGGACTTCCCTGGTAGCACACTGGTTAAGAGTCCACCTGCCAATGCAGGGGACACGGGTTTGAGCCCTGGTCTGGGAAATCCCACATGCCGCAGAGCAACTAAGTCTATGCACCACAACTACCGAACCTGTGCTCTAGACCCCACGAGCCACAACTATGAGTCCGTGTGCCACAACTACTGAAGCCCACGTGCCTTGAGCCCGTGCTCTGCAACAAGAGAAGCCTGCACTAGCCACAACTAGAGAAAGCCTGTGTGCAGCAATGAAGACCCAATGCAACCAAAAATAAATAAATTAAAACAAACAAACAAACAAACAAAAACCTCTCACCAGGCTCATCAAGAAGAGAAGAGAGAGGACCCAAATAAACAAAATAAGAATTGAAAAAGGAGAAGAAACAACCAGTACCGCAGAAATACAAAAAAGCATAAGAGAATACTATGAAAATTATATGCCAGCAAATTCAACAACCCAGAAGAAATGGAGAAGTCTCTAGAAACACGCAGCCAACCAAAAGTGGATCAAGAAGAAATTGGTAACTTGAATAGAACAATCACTAGAAGTGAAATAGAACCATTAATTTAAAAAACTCCCTACAAACAAAAGTCCAGGACCAGATGGCTTCACAGGCAAATTCTACCAAACATACAAAGAAGAACTTATACCAATTCTCCTCAAACTCTTCCAAAAGACTGAAGAGGAAGGAATACTCCCAAAGACATTCTATGAAGCCACCATCACCCTGATACCAAAACCATAGAAGGACACCACAAAAAAAGAAAATTACAGGCCAGTTCCTTTGAAGGATATAGATGCAAAAATTCTCAAACAAAATATTAGCAAACTGAATCCAACAACACATAAAAAAGATCATACACCATGACCAAGTTGGATTCATCCTAAGTTCACAAGGATGGTTCAACATACACAAATCAATCAATGTGATACACCACACCAACAAAAGAAAAGACAAAAACCACATGATCACCTCAATGATGCAAAAAAATTTTTTTGATAAAATTCAACATCCATTCATGACAAAAACTCTTACCAAAGTGGGTGTAGAGGGAACATAGCTCAACATAATAAAAGCTATTTATGACAAACCCACATCCAGTATAATACTCAATGGTGAAAAGCTGAAAGCCTTCCCGCTAAAATCTGGAACAAGGCAAGGATGCCCACTCTCACCACTTCTATTCAGCATAGTACTGGAAGTCCTAGCCACAGCAATCAGACAAGAAACAGAAATAAAAGGTATCCAAATTGGAAGGGAAGAGGTAAAATTGTCATTATATGCAGATGACATGATACTCTATATAGAAAACCCTAAAGACTCCACACAAAAACTACTAGAACTGATAAACGAATTCAGCAGAGTAGCAGGATACTTCTAGGATAACATACAGAAATCGGTTGCATTTCTTTACACTAACAATGAAATATCAGAAAGGGAATGTAAACAATCCCTTTCAAAAACACATCAAAAGAGATATAAATAAAATACTTAGGAATAAACCTCACCAAGGAGATGGAAGACTTATATGCTGAGAACTATAAATCATTAATAAAGGAAACTGAAGATGATTCAAAGAAATGGAAAGATAGCCATGCTCTTGGATTAGAAGAATTAATATTGCTTAAATGGCCACACTATCCAAAGCAATCTACAGATTTAATGTGATCCCTATCAGAACTAGAACATATAAGCCTAAAATTTATATGAAACAATAAAAAACGCAGAACTGTCAAAGCAATCATGAGGAAAAAGAAAAAGCAGAAGGCGTGTCCCTCCCAGACTTCAGACAATACTACAAAGCTACAGTAATCAAAAAAGCATGGTAATGGCACAAAAACAGACATTTGGATCAATGGAACAGAACACAAACCCCCAGAAATAAACCCCCACACATACAGTCAATTAATCTTGAACAAAGGAGGCAAGAATATACAATGGAGAACAGACAGTCTTTTCAACAAGCGGTGCTGGGAAAGTTGAACCACTGCATGTAAAGCAATGAAATTGCTTTACACATCCTCACACCATACACAAAAATAAACTCAAAATGGCTTAAAGACCTGAATGTAAGATATGACACCATAAAACTCTTACAAAAGAACATCGGCAAAGCATTCTCTGACATAAATCACACCAATGTTTTCTTAGGGCAGTCTCCCAAGGTAATAGAAATAAAAGCAAAGATAAACAAATGGGAACTAATCAAACTTACAAGCTTCTGTACCGAAAAGGAAACCATAAGCAAAATGAAAAGACAAGCTACAGACTGGGATAAGGTATTTGCAAATGATGCAACTGACAAGGGCTTAACTTCCAAAATATACAAACAGCTCATATAACTCAACAACAAAAAAACAAACAGGGCTTCCCTGGTGGCGTAGTGGTTGACAGTCTGCCTGCCAATGCAGGGGACACGGGTTTGTGCCCCAGTCTGGGAAGATCCCACATGCCGCGGAGCGGCTGGGCCCGTGAGCCATGGCCGCTGAGCCTGCGCGTCTGGAGCCTGTTGCTCCGCAATGGGAGAGGCCACAACGGTGAGAGGCCCGTGTACTGCAAAAAAAAACAAAACAAAAAACCCCACAAACAACCCAACTAAAAAATGGGCAGAAGACCTAAATAGACATTTCTCCAGATGACATACAGAGGACCAACAGGCACAAGAAAAGATGCTCAACATCGCTAATTACTATAGAAATGCAAATCAAAACTACAAGGAGGTATCACCTCACACCAGGCAGAATGGCCATCTTTAAAATGTCTACAAATAACAAATGCTAGAGAGGGTGTAGAGAAAAGGGAACCCTCCTACACTGTTGGTGGGAAGGTAAGTTGGTGCAGCTACTGTGGAAAACAGTATGGAGTTTCCTCAAAAAATTAAAAATAGAACTGCCATATGATCCAGCAATCCTGCTCCTGGGCATATATCAGGACAAAACTATAATTCAAAAAGATACATACACCCCTATGTTCACAGCAGCACTATTCACAATAACCAAGACACGAAAACAACCTAAATGTCCATCGACAGATGAATGGATAAAGAAGATGTAGTACATATATAAAATGTACTATGCTATGCAGCCATAAAAAAGAATGAAATAATGTCATTTGCAGCTCATGCATGACTTAGAGATTATCATACTAAGTGAAGTAAGTCAGAAAGAGAAAGGCAGACACCATATGATATCATTTATATGTAGAATCTAAAATAGGACACAAATGAACTTATCTACGAAACAGAAACAGACTCACAGACATAGAGAACAGACTTGTGGTGGCTAAGGGGGAAGGGGGTAGGGGAGGGAGGGATTGGGAGTTTGGGATTAGCAGATGCAAGCTATTATATACAGAATGGGTAAACAACAAGGTCCTACTGTATAGCACAGAGAATTATATTCAATATCCTGTGATAAACCATATTGGAAAAGAATATAAAAAAGAATGTGTGTGTGTATATATATATATGTATAACTGAATCACTTTGCTGTACAGCAGGAATTAACTCAACATTTGTATCAACTATTTTTCAATTACATACATAAAATTTTGAAAGATTAATGCCTTAACAGGTGCTAAAACTATCCGGTTTAATTATTTATTTTTGGCAGAAGTCTTATGTTCCTAAAGAGAACAAATCTCTAATTACTTTCAGGGTTTAATCTCTAGTTTTTCTCTGAGCGTGGAGTGACACAGTATAGGGAGCGCTGGCTTGGCAGCAGTTCTGGAACTCATCTTGGGTTGTAATAAGCTTCATTTAAGTCCATGATAGGACACAGGTGCTATAAAATCCAACATCATTTTGGCCTATATTAATAGTAAGATAGTTTTCAGACTTGGGCAAAATCAGACCACCAAGTCTCATTCAGGGAGGGTTAGCCCGCCAGGCATTTGAAGTGTGGGGGTAATCCTGGTTGTCCCATCTTATGACACTGACAAGTACTGACAAGGCACTGACAAGCCAGAGCCTTCAGAAAATGAAGGGACCCAATGAGGAAGGGACCAGAAGCCACCTCATCCTGAATCTCGGGGGTTTGAGAGAAGATACAACAGTGCCCAAGTATTCACAGGGATGCTGAAGGAGAAGGAATAGGGTATGTCTGGGCTGCTTTGAGGGCATCAGTGGGTGAAGTCACAGAGATGTAAGGGGCTGTGTACTGTACGACAGAACACAATTACCTGATGGTGGAGGAGGCTGGCAATCTAGTGGGAGCACAGGAAGTGGGATCTTATGACATTATCATCCTGTAAGGACAAGCCTCACAAAGTCTCCCACACCCATTTAAGGGAAACGGCTTCATTCACAGATTCTGCCACTGCAAATATGCCCACCACAATGCCTTCTGCCCCCATCCAGGCATGCTGCACTGTCCACTAAGAGGTGGGTCCACTTCCCCAAAGCAAAGAAGAAACCACAATGAGATGGTAGGAGGGGCACAATCACAAAAAAAATCATCTTACATACCTGCCAGGTGGGCGACCCACAAACTGGAAAATAATTATATCACAGAGGTTCTCTCACAGGAGTGAAAGATCTGAGCCCCACGTTAGGCTCCCCAGCCTGGGGGTCTGGCATCAGGACGAGGATCTACCAGAGCATCTGGCTTTGAAGGCCAGCAGGGTTTGATCGCAGGAGCTCCACAGGACTGGGAGAAACAGAGACTCCACTCTTGGAGGGTGCACACAAGGTCTCGTGTGCACCAGGACCCAGAGGAAAAAGCAGTGTTCTCATGGGAGCTTGGACCAGACCTACGTGCTGGTATTGGAGGATCTCCTGCTCAGGTCAGGGGGTGGCTGTGGCTCACTGCAGAGAAAAAGATACTGACGGTGGTACTTCTGGGAAGTACTCAATGCTGTGAGCCATTTTCTCACCAAGACCTGGCTCCACCCAACAGCCTGTAGGCTCCAGTGCGGGGACACCTCAGGCCAAACAACAGGGCGGGAACACAGCCCTACCCCATCAGCAGACAGCCTGCCTAAAGTCTTCCCAAACCCACAGCTGCCCTCTAAACACACCCCTTGACACAGCCCTGCTCACCAGAGGGGCAATACCCAGCACCACCCGCCAGTGGGCAGGAACCAGCCCCTCCCACCAGGAAGCCTGCACAAGCCTCTTAGAACAGCTTCATCCACCAGTGGGCAGACAGCAGAAGCAAGAACTACAACCCTGCAGCCTGCAGAATGGAAACCGCAATCACAGAAAGTTAGATAAAATGAGACAGCAGAGGAATATGTCCCAGATGAAGGAACAAGATTAAAACCCCAGAAGAACAACTAAGTCAAGTGGAGACAGGCAACCTACCCAAAAAAGAGTTCAGAGTAATGACAGTAAAGATGATCCAAGATCTCAGAAAAAGAAAAGAGGCGAGGATCGAGAAGATACAAGAAATGTTTAACAAAGAGCTATAAGATCTAAAGAACAAACAGATGAACAATACAATAACTGAAATGAAAAATAGAAGGAATCAATAACAGAATAACTGAGGCAGAAGAATGGATAACTGAGCTGGAAGACAGAATGGTAATCACTGCTGTGGAACCGAATAAAGAAAAATCAATGAAACGAAATGAGGACAGTCTAAGAGAACTTTATGACAACATTCACATTATGGGGATCCCAGAAGAAGAGAGAGAAAGAACCTGAGAAAATATCTGAAGAGATAACAGCTGAAAACTTCCCTAACATAGGAAAGGAAACAGACACCCAAGTCCAGGAAGTGCAGAGAATCCCAGGCAGGATAAACTCAAGGAGGAACATGCCAAGACACATAGTAATCAAACTGACTAAAAGCAACAAGGGAATTCCCATAAGGTTATCAGCTGATTTTTCAGCAGAAACTCTGCAGGCCAGAAAGGAGTGGCACAATATATTTAAAGTGATGAACGGTAAGAAGCTACAACCAAGAAAACTCTACCCAGCAAGGCTCTCATTCAGATTCAATGGAGAAATCAAAATCTTTACAGACAAGCAAAAGCTAAGAGAATTCAGCACCACCAGACCACATTTGCAAAAAAATGCTACAGGAACGTCTCTAGGTAGAAAAGAAAAGGCCACAACTAGAAACAAGAAGATTATTTATAGAAAAGCTCACCAGTAAAGGCAAACATACAGTAAAGGTAGGAAATCATCCACACACAAATATCAAAACCAGCAACTGTGAGAAGAGGAGAGTACAAATGCAGGATACTGGAAATGCATTTGAAATTAAAAGACCAGCAACTTAAAACAATCTTGTTTATATATAGACTGCTATATCAAAACCTCATGGGAACTGCAAACCGAAAACCTACAATAGATACACAGAAAAGAAAAAGGAATCCGAACACAACACTAAAATTAGTCATCAAATCACAAGAGAAGAGAACAAAAGAGAACAGGCAGAAAAAAGACCTACAAAAACAAATCCAAAACAATTAACAAAATGATGATAAGAACATACATATCAATAATTACCTTAAATGTAAATGGATTAAATGCTCCAACCAAAAGACACAGACTTGCTGAATGGATACAAAAACAAGACCCGTATATATGCTGTCTACAAGAGACCCACATCAGACCTAGGGACACATACAGACTGAAAGTGAGGTGATCAGAAAAGGAATTCCATGCAAATGGAAATCAAAAGAAAGCTGCAGTAGCAATATTCATATCAGACAAAAATAGACTTTAAAATAAAGACTGTTACAAGAGACAATGGAGGACACTGCATAATGATGAAGGGATCAATCCAACAAGAATATGGAAGAATTGTAAATACATATGCACCCAACACAGAAGCACCTCAACATATAAGGCAAATGCTAACAGCCATAAAAGGAGAAATTAACAGTAACACAATAATAGTAGGGGACTTTAACAACCCACTTTCATCAGTGGACAGATCATCAGACAGAAAATCAATAAGGAAACACAGGTCTTAAATGACACATTAGACCAGATGGACTTAATTGCTATTTTAAGTGCATTATCCAAAAGTAACAGAGTATATATTCCTTTCAAGTACACATGGAACATTCTCCAGGATTGATCACATGCTGGGCCACAAAGTGAGCCTTAGTAAATTTTAAAAATTGAAATCATATCAAGCATCTTTTCCAACCACAACACTACGAGATTAGAAATCAACTACAAGAAAACACCTGTAAAAAACACAAACACATAGAGGCTAAACAATATGCTATCAATACTAAACAACCAGTGGATCACTGAAGAAATCAGAGGAAATAAAAAAATACTGAGAGATAAATGAAAACGAAAGCATGATGATCCAAAACCTATGGGACGCAGCAAAATCAGTTCTAAGAGGGAACTTTACAGCCATACAATCTTACTTCAGGAAACATAATAATCTCGAAGAAACAACCTAACTTTACAACTAATGCAACTAGAGAAAGAAGAACAAATAAAACCCAAAGTTAGCAGAAGGAAAGAAACCATAAAGATCAGAGCAGAAATGAATGAAATAGAGATGAAGAAATCAATAGATAAGGTCAATGAAACTAAAAGCTGATTCTTTGAAAAGATAAACAAAACTGACAAACCTTTAACCAGATTCATGAAGAAAAAAAGCAGGAGGACTCAAATCAATAAAATTAGGAGTGAAAAAGAAGTTACAACTGACACCACAGAAATACAAAGGATCATAAGAGACTACTACACACAACTATATGACAACCACAAAGAAATGGACAAATGCTTATTATTAGCAAGGTATAATCTTCCAACACTGAACCAGGAAGAAACAGCAAATATGAGCAGACCAATCATAAGTACTGAAATTGAACGTGTGATTTAAAAAACTCCCAACAAACAAAAGTCCAGGACCAGACGGCTTCACAGGTGAATTCTATCAAACATTTAGAGAAGAGTTAACACCTATCCTTTCAAACTATTCCAAAAAATTGCAGAGCTCATTCTATAGGCCACCATCACACTGATTCCAAAACCAGACAAAGATACCACAAAAAAAAAGTAAATTACAGGCCAGTATCACTGAAGAACATGGACACAAAAATCCTCAACAAAATGCTAGCAAACCGAATCCAACAATACACTAAAAGAATCATACACCATGATCAAGTGGGATTTATCCCAAGATGCAAGGATTCTTCAATATCCACAAATCAATCAGTGTGATACGCCACATTAACAAATTGAAGAATAAAAACCATACGATCATCTCAATAGATGCAGAAAAAGCTTTTGACAAAATTCAATACCAATTTATGATAAAAACTCTCCAGAAAGTGGGCACAGAGAGAACATACCTCAACATGATTAAGGCCATATATGACAAACCTACAGCTAACATCATACTTAATGGTGAAAACCTGGATGCATTTCCTCTAAGATCAGGAACAAGACAAGGATGTCCACTCTCACCACTTTTATTCAACATAGTTTTGGAAGTTCTAGCCACAGCAAGCAGAGAAGAAAAAGAACTAAAAGGAATCCAAAATGGAAAAGAAGTTAAACTGTCACTATTTGCAGATGACATGATACTGTACATAGAAAATCCTAAAGATGCTACCAGAAAACTACCAGAGGTCATCAATGAATTTGGTAAAGTTGCAGGATACAAAATTAATACACAGAAATCTATTGCATTTCTATACACTAACAACAAAAGATCAGAAAGAGAAATTAAGGAAACGATCCCATTTACTGTCACATCAAAAAGAATAAAATACCTAGGAATAAACCTATCTAAGGAGGCAAAAGACCTGTACTCTGAAAACTATAAGACACTGATGAAAGAAATCGAAGATGACACAACCAGATGGAAAGATATACCATGTTCTTGGATTGGAAGAATCAATATTGTCAAAATGACTATACTACCCAAAGCAATCTACAGATTCAATGCAATCCCTGTCAAATTACCGATGGCATTTTTCACAGAACTAGAACAAAAAAATTTTTTTGAATTTGTATGGAGACACAAAAGATCCCGAATAGCCAAAGCAGTCTTGAGAAAGAAAAATGGAGCTGGCAGTATCAGGCTCCCTGACATCAGACTATACTGCAAAGCTCCAGTGATCAAAACAGTATGGTACTGGCACAACAACAGAAATACAGATCAATGGAACAGGACAGGAAGTCCACAGATAAACCCATGCACTTATGGTCACCTAATCTATGATAAAGGAGGCAAGCATATACAGTGGAGAAAAGATAGTCTCTTCAATACATGGTGCTGAGAAAACTGGACAGCTACATGTGAAAGAATGAAATTAGAATGTTCTTTAACACTAAACTCATAATGGGTTAATGACCTAAATGTAAGACCAGATACTGTAAAACTCTTAGAGAAAAACATAGGCACAACACTCTTGGACATAAACTGCAGCAATATCTTTTTCGATCTGTTTTCTAGAGTAATGGAAATAAAAAGAAAAATAAACAAAGGGGAACTGATTAAACTCAAAAGGTTTTGCACAGCAAAGAAAATGAAAAAAAACCCCAAAAGACAACTATGGAATGGGAGAAAATATTTGCAAACAATGCAACTGACAAGGGCTTAATTTCCAAAATTTACAAGCAGTTCATGCAGCTCAATATCAAAAAACAAACAAACAAAAAAGTAACCCAATCAAAAAATGGGCAGAAGACCTAAATAGACATTTCTCCAAAGAAGACATAGAGGTGGCCAAGAGGCGTGTGAAAAGATACTCAACATTTTTAATTTTTAGAGAAATGCAAATCAAAACTACAATGAGGTATCACCTCACACCAGTCAGAATGGCCATCATCAAAAAGTCTACAAACAGGGAACTTCCCTGGTGGCGCACTGGTTAAGAATCCACCTGCCAATGTAGGGGACATGGGTTCGAGCCCTGCTCCGGGAAGATCCCACATGCCACGGAGCAACTAAGCCCGTGTGCCACAACTACTGAGCCTAAATACTAGAGCCCATGAGCCACAACTACTGAGCCCGCGTGCCAAAACTACTGTAGCCCATGCACCTAGAGCCTGTGCTCCACAACAAGAGAAGCCACTGCAATGAGAAGCCCACGCACCACAACGAAGAGTAGCCCCTGCTCACCACAACTAGAGAAAGCCCGTGTGCAGCAACAAAGACCCAACTCAGCCAAAAATAAGTAAATAAAATAAATAAATTTATTTTTTTAAAAAGTCTATAAACAATAAATGTTGGAGAGGATGTGGAGAAAAGGGAAACCTCCTACAGGGCTGGAGAAAAGGGAACCCTCCTACAGGGTTGGTGGGACTATAAATTGGTACAGCCACTCTGGAGAAGAGTATGGAGGTTCCTTAAGAAACTAAAAACAGAGCTACCATATGATTAAGCAATCCCACTCCTGGGCGTATATCTGGAGAAAATCATGGTTCAAGAGGATACATGTACCCCAATGTTCAGGATTTTTATGAATTGCCAGTATGAATTCTGTGAGTTTTAGAAGTTTATTAAACTATGTTATATCCTTTTCTTTGCGGGGGTGGCTGTTTGTGTTTGTGTATTTGTGTGTGTGTGTTTGACAGTTTTACTCTTTTTGCTCATTTCATCAGGAATATGGGAAGGAAGTTCTGCAATGATTTTTTTAAATTTTTTATTTTATATTGAAGTACAGTTGATTTACAATGCTGTTAGTTTCACGTGTACAGCAAAGTGATTCAGTTATACATATACATATATCTATTCTTTTTCAAATTCTTTTCCCATTTAGGTCCTGAAAATTCTAACAGCCCACCAACCTGGAGAGATATAAACTGAGTGTCTTTCTCCTTTTACTTCTGTTTGATGGAGAAGAAGAGATGATGGGACAGGGGGTGGGAAGAAAGAGGTGAGATGGAAAAGTTAAGAATGGGGCTGACACACAACTAGAAATCTGGACACAACATATAAAGCAATGATTTTCAGATAGTGCAAGACAGGGAGCCCTGGGAGAAGGGGTATGGACACAAGGTCCAGCTCATTGCCTGAAGAGCTTCCCAAACAGAGCCCAACAGCCCCTCTCTGGAGCTCAGGGAGGCAAAGCGGCTGCAAGGGTAGTGGTGGAGAGGGAGGGAGGGCTACAAAAGCTATTGTAAATATACAATAGGATATTGTATCATGAGCACAAAGGGAGGGAGAGGATATCATAAGCACAAAGAAGAGAAGCAGGAAATTCAAAATAAAAACCCCACCGGACAGGATTAATGGCAGATTAGACGCTGTAGAACATACAGCAGTATTGTTTGAAGACTAGAAAACTTGAAGACTAGCATTGCTTGCAGCACTAGAAACTATTAAAAAAAAACAAACAGCAAAAAGGCCTAAACAAATGAACAGTGCATCTGTGACTTATGGGATAGTATCAAGCAGTACATATGTACAAATGGAGTTACAGAAGGAGAGGGGAGAAAGGGTAAAACAGAAAAAAATTTAAAGAAACTATGGCTGAAAAATTTCCAAGTTTGATGAAAACTGTAAATCCATATATAGAAAAACCTCAAAGAACTCTAAGCAGAAAAAACACAAAGAAAGCCACACTAAGGCCCATCATGATCTTTTAAAAAAAATCTAAAAAAAACAAAGACCCCAACAAAAAGATGCTCAAACTCTATACACTTATTAGACTTGCTAAACTGATAATAACAAACGTTGACAAGGGTGTGGGGTAACTGGAACTCTCATAACACTGCTGGGGGCAATTCACAATGGAACAGTTCATAAAGCAGTTTGTAAAGCAGTTGGCAATTTCTTATAGAGTCTGACATACACTTACCATATGAGCAATTCCACTCATAGGTATTTACCCAAGAAAAATAAAAACATATGTTCACACAAAGACTTGAACGTGAATGTTCATTGCAGCTGTATTCTTAATAGGTAAAACCTGGAAGCAACCCAAATGTCCATCAACTAGTGAACATACGAAGTATGGTACACCCATAGGATAGAATACTATTCATCAATTAAAAGGAATAGCTTACTGAAACGTACATCAACTTGGATGAATCTCAGAAGCATTATCCTAAATGCAAGAAGCCAGGCACAAAGTTTATTACTACACGATTCCATTTATGTGACATTCTGGAATGCGTGAAACTAGAGATGGCAATCAGACCAGCGATCAGCAAGGTGGGGGAGTTTACTACGAAGGGGCACAAGGGAACTTCTAGGGATGATGCTCTATCATCACTGTGGTAGGCTGCATGATTATATACATTTGTCAAAATTCATTGAACTGTGCAGTTAAAATTGGTGAATTTTATTTTATGTAAATTATACCTCAACAATGCTCATCAAAAAAGAGAGAATGGTGCTATCTAATGAGTGTGAGGTCTTGAGGGCTGGCTTCTGAATTAAAGAAGCAATCAGAAGCCTGCGGGAATGAATTACACCCTCTCCCCAGTTATGCAGCAGAAACCCTAGAACAGGACATTTACAAACTCTGAGAAAGCTGGGTCCAAGTATCCGAACAAAGGCTGTCTATGACCCCAGCTGAGATTTCTCTCTTCTCCGCCATTCCCTCAGGCTACAGAAAAGCATGGGCGATTTCTTGGACTGGTGGTGAGAGCGAACCAGTTTAAATATTGAGCTTAGAGTAAGCAACATGGGAACTACAGTCCGGAGCCAACTGGTGATGTTTAAACCTGGATAATGGAAAAATAACAATATGCCTAACTGCCCACCCAGAAATATTAAAAAGTGCTAACTCATCTTTCATAGCAGAAGGGCAACCAACAAAGCTTATAACTGAAATGTATAGCTTTCAAAAACCCAACAAAATGACTCCAATTAACATTTTTCATAGTCTCTTTTCTTAACCTCAGAGGGATTTTATAGGAAAGAAAAACCTCTAGGGTAAAAATTGTTCAGCAATTCATTTAGTTTCTTTATGGTTTGCTTTTTTCCTGTTAAATTAAGTGAAGTGAAACTTAGTACTTAAAAAAATTAAATAGAGAAATTATAGTGGGATTCTATCTATTGATACACCTTATTTCATAATAACTGAGACACTAGTACTTATGAGACATACATACCACTATTTTATACACCACTAAGGAAGAAAATCACTCCAATTTAACTAGGCTACAATGCAAAGATGCCATGCATTATAAGATACACACCAATATCAAAGATGTGAAAAACGGGAAAAAAGTATGACTCAGGATCAGAAACATGTATCTCCATCCATCCATCCATATGCATATAAAAAGGTTCCTGGAATAAGGTCACTTACATTTAATAATAATTATTTCTCAGAGGGAGGATCTGAGGTCATTTTAAAACTTATCTTTTATACATTAAAAAAGTTCTTTAAAATGAAGACATATTTACAAAAACAAATGAATGATTTTTATTCAAAGAAAAAAATGACTGGAAGTAATAAATATGCCAAGATGTTAACAGCGGGTCATTCTGGATATGGAATCAGAGGTGACACTTCTCCTTCGTTCATTTCTGTATTTTAAAGCAACTCTTAAAGTTGAAAAAACTAAACAAAGCTAGCAAGGACTCATGAAAACTGGGCTGGACATCCTTGGACGAAAGGAGTTTGTGGCCGGGCGCCTGCTCTGGGGGTGACCCATCACCCCGGCTCTCACACTGCAAGTCCTTCATCCTGCGATGATTGGCCACCCTGCCTCCCTTGCCGTTCACATGAGTGGGGTGATTCAGAAGGAAAGACACTTCTGATTTGACTCGAGTGGTGGCACTCAATTTTTTAGGGTGCCTGCGAATCCCCTGAGGAACGTGTCACACAGCCAGATTCCTGTGTCCACCCCTGAGATGCTGACCCAGGAGGTCTGTGGTGGGGCTTAGGAGACTATGTTTTAAGCACCCAGGTAATTCTTACACCTGGCCTCACAGCTCCGGGGCTCCCTCAGCACATCTGGAGGGAAAGTCCGGAACCTTCCCCAAGCCTCTGTGCCCCTATGAGGGCACCCGCTGCCAACTACATACCACACAGGGCCCTGGAGGGCTGGACTCCAAGGTCTGCGCAAAGAACAGGTGGTGAGGGGAACTCAAGGGACCCATCCCCTCCTGCCAGGAAAAGGCTGGGAGCTCAACTCAGACCCAAACATGTCTAAAACTCCACCGGCACTGATTCTCCTAAAGAAAGTTTAAACCCGAGAAATATGCAGCAATGAAAAAAGCCCTCCTACTGTACAGAAAAGACACACAGACCTCTCCAACTCTTCCCCACTCAGCGCTTGGGTTCTACCATACTCAAACATCAGCTACAGCAAATACTACTCTGGGAATTTTAAAAAGATCTATTACCCCGTTCTATACGTTTGTTTCCATATGTACGTAAGTCTGAGGTGCTAATTCTATCTCCTGGACATAATTCAAAAGAAAACAGTCTCCTCAGTGTAGCTGTTTGGTTCAATTTCATGTTTCTAAAACCTGAGCCATTACTTTATGTCAGCTGTTTTTCATGAATATGTGCGCCAGCCTCCCATTTTCAGGGGTTCTTAGCCCAGTACTTCTCAAACTGTAATGTGCATAAGAATCCCCCGGGATCTTGTAAAAAGGCAGATTCTGACTCAGCAGGCCTGGGGCAGGGCCCGGGAGTCTGCATTGTGAACAAGCTCCCAGGTGAGGCCCAGGCTGCTGGTTCCTGGACCAGAATGGAGTAGCAAGGATAGCTGACAGATGAAAAGTTTGCTCCCTAAGTCTGTTTTGCCTATAATAAAATAAAAGCCAACAGGGCTATAGACTACGATGCAATCTTCTCCTGAGGTTTGCAGGAAATTGGTAGTGTACAACCCCATCTCTGGTTGGGAGTGAGTCAGCAAGTTGTAAAGCCAAATTCCTCTTCATTGTAAATTTTTCTATCTGCTGTTTACTGAACTGCAAATGACCAGAGTTAAATACTAAGCAGAAGATCCAGAGATGCAAAAAAGTACATGTGTAGGAAGGGAAGTATTTGAAGACGTTTAGAAAATGACTTATTATAAAAATGAGTAAGGGTTTAAGATGAGAAAGTGCAAGTTGGCTAGCTGTGAAAGGGTGACTTTTCATTAAATTAAATCAGAAAACTGTTGTCAGCTGCAGGAGGGATCTTTTTTTTTTGTCTAAATTGTAGTTTATTATCATCTACATGTATGTATTTCCCAAATTTTTTTTACATGAGTATATGTTACTTTGAAAATTAGGGATGCAGGATGGATCTTTTAACTTGAAGGGGAACAGAGAAATTAAAAGAGGCAGCTGTGATCATGTCTTTTGAATTCAACTGAGAAGAAAGTTTGGAGGGTGAACCGGAGAGTAATTTTACATTGAGCTGTCCAAGGCCCAGAGTGAAATAATGTTTCTGTGTTATTATTATTCAAGGTCCCAAACACTGAGATAAAGAAAAGATCAGAGAGACAAAATGCAAAAAAAGTTTCAAGGCACATATATAACATTAGTTTTAAAATCATGTCATATTATATATACCATAGAGAAAAAGACTGGGAGAATGTACAGCAAAAGACCCTGGACAGTGGGACTATGTTTACCTTTGGTTATGCTATTTTGACATTTTCTATAATGAAAAAATATACTTTTATAATAAAAGTAATAAAAGTTAATTTTTTCAAATGGTCATGCTGAGATAGGAAGATGGAAGGAAAGGAGGGAAGGAGGGAGGGAGGGAGAGAGAGACAGACAGAAAGAAAGGAAAAGAAAGAAAGAAGGAAGCAGATAAACAAACAGATATAGATGGTTTCTCCCTTGAAGGGAAATTTTTTTCAAATAGCAATTCCTTTACATATTTCTTTTGATTATGCCCCTCACAGTTCTATCCTACTTTTTCCCTGGGATCATATTGACATTAAGGCTGTGATTATACTTTAAAGCATTGAATGAAATCTGAAGAACTAGAATCTTCAAATTCCCAGTCATTCCTCTGTAATCAATGCTTTCTATTTCACATGTAGCAACTGGCATTTATGAACTTTACGATGCTTTAAGGACGAAATGCAGATCCTTTCCCTTCTTGGCAGAATCCACAAGGTGCCAACTGCTCGAGTCCCCTGTTCTCCCTCGGAGCTGCACTGCCCAGCTACTGTGCCCACAGCAGGCTCTCCAGAAAGAAGAGTTCTCATTCGATTTTTGTGACCATGCCATAGCTTCAAGTGGCTGGTAATGGACAGTGCAGGAAATGGTATACTAACAGGAAGAAACATGCTGAACAAGGATGCAAAATCACCAGCATCAGAAACAACTCGGAAAATACCTTTAAGATGGTAATATTCCAGGTAAAGCTCTCCACAGCTTTTTGCAGTTTGCGTTCCTTCAGACCTTCCTTGGTGCCTATGCTGTGCAAGTGTTCATGGAATTCCATGGCTGAAAGAAACAGAAAGACAAAGGATATTACTTCCCCACCCAATCTGTGGTAATGAGCCGGCAATATTTACTTTTCTAGGTACAGCTGAAACGATTCCAACCTCCACTGAGATTTCATAAAGTGCCTATTTAAGAATGTAACAATGGGGGAAACACTGCAAATTCACGGCATCCGTGAGGCAGAAGGCGTCTTAGAGGTGGGTGCTCATGGATTGGAAGGGCTGCAGGGCACAGGTGACCGTCCTCATTCTTACGTTAGAGATGAGATGTCTGAGGCTCAGCCAGGTTCAGAGACACTGAGGCTGTGGAGGGAGCAGCAGAACAGCTGGACCAGAATCCAGGTCTTTGGAATCTCACAGGCAGATTTCAGCTCTGCCAAGGACATGATGTTGGCAATTAGGGATGAAAAGAATGCAAAGCAATGTATCTCCTGTCCCAGTAAAAGTCAATCTGAGGTCAGACCCAAGCCTACTGTAGAGGGGAGGGGATGGGGAGAAAGCCCAAGAACTCTAACTCTGAATAATTTACATAATCAATGCATATTCCCCATCATCATTCAAAATAGCCTGAAGGCAGGAGTGGCGTGCCAGTCCTCTTCCTGGTTTAATATCATTAAAACTCATGGAAAGTTTTCATATTCACCCGCAGTCACTTATCCCATCTCTGGCCAATGGGAACCCCGCAGGTGGGTTCCTAGGTTCTTCTGAAATCACTAATTAGTCTTTGATATGTCCCTTGCTTTCCAGCACAAGATGTTCTAGACCTACCAAGTACATTTCTCATCACAGACGTGGAACCAGGCATTTCTCCAGGGACCTCTGGATTCTTACAGTGGGGAATGGTGTTTAAACAATCTGGGGGCTAGGAGTGTGCATTGTTACTGAGTTTCCACTGTTTTCTAGGCCTTTATATTGAACAGATCTCAGGCACATGGAGGTTGTTGTTTTTTTTTTTTTTGCGGTACGCGGGACTCTCACTGTTGTGGCCTCTCCCGTTGCGGAGCACAGGCTCCGGACGCGCAGGCTCAGCGGCCATGGCTCACGGGCCCAGCCGCTCCGCGGCATGTGGGATCTTCCTGGACCAGGGGCACGAACCCGTGTCCCCTGCATCGGCAGGCGGACTCTCAACCACTGCGCCACCAGGGAAGCCCGGAGTATTTTTTTTAAGGGAAGAATAAGGTCTTACTCATACTTCTAATTCAAATTTAAATATACAGGAATTTTACATAATTTTAAAAAATCTTATGCTTATTTCTTTTCTCTTAGAAAGGTAGACAAGGTAGACAATCTTAATTCTTAACCACACAAACATAACCAATAGTAAGACCGCTAAATACAATTTAAACTCTGCATTTTTTTTGTCCTTAGAGTATCTCATTGAGAATGTACAGAAGAAGTATTGTGTTCTAAGGTCTGTCAGAATAATTACTTTCTTTATGTGGATATGTCACTTAACAAAGTATAATTCCATTCATTTGTTTCCTTTCCCCACCCCCCACCCCGCCCCGTATGTGGCGGGTGGGAAGTGATTTTGCTTTTTTGGATATAATTTGTTTTATGATTCCAAAGTCAAACTACATATCAGGGTGCATTCAGGTAAATCTTACTTTCTTCCTGGTCTCCTCTACTCTGACCCCTCCCTCCCCCTACACATTTTTCTTAGTTTTAAATTTATCTTTTTTTTGTTGTTGTTGTTGTTTTGTTTTTTGGTTTTTTTTGCGGTACGCGGGCCTCTCACTGTTCTGGCCTCTCCCGTTGCGGAGCACAGGCTCCGGACGCGCAGGCTCAGCGGCCACGGCTCACGGGCCCAGCCGCTCCGCGGCATGTGGGATCCTCCCGGACCGGGGCAAGAACCCATGTCCCCTGCATTGGCAGGTGGACTCTCAACCACTGCGCCACCAGGGAAGCCCGGAGTATTTTTTTTAAGGGAAGAATAAGGTCTTACTCATACTTCTAATTCAAATTTAAATATACAGGAATTTTACATAATTTTAAAAAATCTTATGCTTATTTCTTTTCTCTTAGAAAGGTAGACAAGGTAGACAATCTTAATTCTTAACCACACAAACATAACCAATAGTAAGACCGCTAAATACAATTTAAACTCTGCATTTTTTTTGTCCTTAGAGTATCTCATTGAGAATGTACAGAAGAAGTATTGTGTTCTAAGGTCTGTCAGAATAATTACTTTCTTTATGTGGATATGTCACTTAACAAAGTATAATTCCATTCATTTGTTTCCTTTCCCCACCCCCCACCCCACCCCGTATGTGGCGGGTGGGAAGTGATTTTGCTTTTTTGGATATAATTTGTTTTATGATTCCAAAGTCAAACTACATATCAGGGTGCATTCAGGTAAATCTTACTTTCTTCCTGGTCTCCTCTACTCTGACCCCTCCCTCCCCCTACACATTTTTCTTAGTTTTAAATTTATCTTTTTTTTGTTGTTGTTGTTGTTTTGTTTTTTGGTTTTTTTTGCGGTACGCGGGCCTCTCACTGTTCTGGCCTCTCCCGTTGCGGAGCACAGGCTCCGGACGCGCAGGCTCAGCGGCCACGGCTCACGGGCCCAGCCGCTCCGCGGCATGTGGGATCCTCCCGGACCGGGGCAAGAACCCATGTCCCCTGCATTGGCAGGTGGACTCTCAACCACTGCGCCACCAGGGAAGCCCTAAATTTATCTTTTATTGTCTTGTTTCTCCTTGAAAATCTAGCAAATGTGTTCACATATCCACAGTCCTCCCTTTCTTGCACAAAGGCAGCATACCATGCACACAGCTCTGTACCGTGGTTTTTCTCCTCAGGTAACTACGTAGTGGAGCTCACTCCCTGCCAGTGTGTCAAGCTCTTCTTCACTCTTTTTCTAACACCTACACAGGCTCCCACATTGTGTGGATGAGCCAGCATTTATTTAACCAGTCCTCACTGATGGACATTGTCTCCAATCTTTTGCTATTACAAATAATGTTGGAGCAGCTGTAATTTTTACAAGACATTTCCGGAATTCTTTCGTACATTTTTACTGTTCAGTTGGGCATCCTGATTTCTAACTCCCTTTCTATGCAACATCGTTTCAGAGCAGCTCTTTACATCGTGACTGACAGTAACTTTATTCCTTAGTGTCTTTAAACAGTGAAGGAGAGTTGACACAAAGGATAAATACAGTAAGCTGCCGATCTAGTCTTCCTTCTTCTCTATTTTTTCCCCTCCTAATAGGAACTATGGCCCTAATTCCTGTCATGCTATTAAGGCTTAAGAACCTCCCTGGTTTCAAAAAAGAACAGTAATTAGTAAAATTCATTACATTGCCTAGGAAACTACTACACTGACCACTCTCCTTTAATTCAGCCTCTCTGTTGCCAACACCCCAACTTGGTCACTAAACCCCCTCCAGCGCACTGCTGTGTGGCCTGGCTCACATGGGGGGGGCTGCATCCCCCATATCTAGTTCTGACTTTCCTGGATGTGCTTGGCTTAACAGATGGGAAAAATAGACAGACAAAAAATAATAACCACGAGTAGGTGGCGATGATGTTCTAAAACCCAGGATTTCTGCTAGAGTAAAACACACACACACAATGTTTCCCTGATCAGGTCTGAGAGACTCCCTGGCGTGTGCCGTGATGACTCAGACCCGCTTCCTAGAACATGGCCAGATGAGGCCCCAATGGTAGGACCCCGATGGGTCTTAAGTTTTAATACTTCAGCACGATCTGGATTTCAGGACATCAATCATTAGTATTCATAATGTTTCTATTTCGGATAGTCGGGAAGCATTATGGTCTTATAAGCATCACTGAGGCTCAGTAGATGGACGTCTAGACTGGAACACGGGAAAGAGAAGAGACACAGGAGAAGAGGTGAAGCAGTAACTCTCTGTGTAACAAGAAGGTATAGAGTTGTATGGCCTCCGAGGGGCGTGGGAAGGGAAATGGTTGTGACATTATCGTGGGACCACACCATATAGCTGCCTGACCAGAAGCGGGCTTTTTGAGACGCTTTCTTATTACAAATCTCAATACTGGCACAAAGATGTGACACAACAGTACTGGCGGCTTTTTCAACCACCCAGATGTATGCTTGGGAGCCTCTCGCCACTGGAGGCAGTTGGCTTAACTCGCCTTGCTGACCATCTGACCACTAAGGTGATGAGACGGTGACCGGAACTGCCCCGCGGGGCTTCACTCCAACCAACAGGTAAGAACCTGCAGGTAACACAAGCACGGAACAGCCGAAGGCGGGAATGCCGAGCTCAAACAAATATCTGTCCTAGATTTTAAGAAAGCAGCTTTCAGAAAGTTCAGAAGAACACAGGGCCAGAGGCTGCCTTGAGAAGGACTGAGGACTCAGGGAAGAAACACAGTCAAGATGATAAAAAATGATACCGATTAGGATGAAATGGAGAAACTTTTTTTTTTTCCTTTGGTCACACCGTGCAGCTTGCAGGATCTTAGTTCCCTGACCAGGGATGGAACCCACAACCTTGGCAGTGAAAGTGCGGAGTTCTAACCACTGGACGGCCAGGGAAGTCCCATGATGAAATGAGGAAGCATTTAAGGAAACAAGTATAGCTGTCTAAAAACCTCATATTCTACATGTCTATGAAAAAGTGAGACAATTCCCCCTTATCCTCCCCCTCTTAAGATATCTATAGCCCAATAAAAGTCCACAGGCAAGTGAAAAGTGTATTATTAATGAAGCTCTTTAAAAATGGGCACAAAGAGGGGCTTCCCTGGTGGCACGGTGGTTGGGAGTCCGTCTGCCGATGCAGGGGACGAGGGTTCGTGCCCTGGTTCGGGAGGATCCCACATGCCGCGGAGCGGCTGGGCCCGTGGGCCATGGCCGCTGGGTCTGCGCGTCCGGGGCCTGTGCTCCACAATGGGAGAGGCCACAACAGTGAGGGGCCTGCGTACCACAAAAAAAAAAAAAAAAAAGGCACAAAAAGGTGATTAGTTGAAAAATGGAAAAGTTACGTTAAAAATATAAAACCCCACATTTAAAAAAGTGGTCAAGACCATCAGTCCCATTATCATTTATTTCACTGTCTGGTTTGCTACATAACACACCTGTTTCTTTAAAAAATTTTCATATTATTAACTTATAGACTAATCTTTGCAAACATTCTGCCAATCCACTTATATGTAGTATATGTTGATTTAATTTTTAAGGAAAAAAAAGGATTCTCACCTTGATCTATACAGCATGATTGTACTTTTCACTGCTCCCCTGTGATATGCAAAGTCCAGGCCAAAGACATGATCAAGGGAAACAAAAGACAACTCACCAGGCACTTTACACCTACTATATAGGAAACTTGGAAAGAGGCTATAGAACTTTCCCAAGGAAATGGTAAAGAAAAACTTGAATATTGGTTTGTCTGAGCCCAGTGGCCTAAGGTTTCCCAACTATCATGCATTATTTCTAAACAGGAATCCCAGCCCTTAATATGAGCTCTTGGTTCCATGTCCTGGCTATTGTGAATAAAGCTGCAATGAACATTTTGGTACATGACTCTTTTTGAATTATGGTTTTCTCAGGGTATATGCCCAGTAGTGGGATTGCTGGGTCATATGGTAGTTCTATTTTTAGTTTTTTAAGGATCCTCCATACTGTTCTCCATAGTGGCTGTATCAATTTACATTCCCACCAACAGTGCAGGAGGGGTCCCTTTTCTCCACATCTTCTCCAACATTTATTGTTTCTAGATTTTTTGATGATGGCCATTCTGACCGGTGTGAGATGATATCTCATTGTAGCTTTGATTTGCATTTCTCTAATGATTAATGATGTTGAGCATTCTTTCATGTGTTTGATGAATGGATAAAGAAGATGTGGCACATATATACAATGGAATATTACTCAGCCATAAAAAGAAATGAAATTGAGTTATTCGTAGTGAGGTGGATGGACCTAGAGTCTGTTATACAGAGTGAAGTAAGTCAGAAAGAGAAAAACAAATACCGTATGCTAACACATATATATGGAATCTAAGAAAAAAAAATGTCATGAAGAACCTAGGGGCAAGACGGGAATAAAGACACCGACCTACTAGAGAACGGACTTGAGGATATGGGGAGGGGGAAGGGTAAGCTGTGACAAAGTGAGAGAGAGGCATGGACGTATATACACTACCAAACCTAAAATAGATAGCTAATGGGAAGCAGCCGCATAGCACAGGGAGATCAGCTCGGTGCTGTGTGACCACCTACAGGGGTGGGATAGGGTGGGAGGGAGACGCAAGAGGGAAGAGATATGGCAACATATGTATATATATAACTGATTCACTTTGTTATAAAGCAGAAACTAACACACCATTGTAAAGCAATTATACTCCAATAAAGATGTTTAAAAAAATATATGAGCTCTTGGGATGGTTGTGTGTATCCAATAATTACACTGCGAGGTAGAACACTGCAGGGGTATCAGACAGGCACTGACCCTGTTCTAAGGGAATACAAGGGGAGAGAGAATGAGATCATGCCATGGAACTGGGTCTGCCCAAATATAACAAAGAAATCTGATTATATGTCAAGATGCGAACTGCATTATTCCCTTGATATTAAATTACCAGGAAATCTATTCTAACATGTCACAGGAGGTCTTCACATCAACGGTGCATATAAAGAACCTGTCTGGGTTAGATGTTAAGTAACATTCTCCCAATTTCCCAAATTATTTTCAGCAAAGAAACATTAGCCCAGTGAAAACATCCTTATCTTATTAAGAAACTTAGAAGCAGCATCTCTTCTCCGCCTGTAAGTCAAACCATCTGTCTGAAGAGCAGAGTTTTAAAGTAGATGGTGAAAATCAGATAACTAAAAACTTTAAGACTAAGTTACCACCTTCCTTCCCCTGGCCCCCACGAAGAAGCTAAGTTGTTTTCATTTTAAAATTTCTTGTTCTTTAGTTACAGTTTGAAGGTGGTGGGGTTAGGAGCCAGAGAAGAGACAGATAGACAGACATGGGCAAGACAGTCATGATTCTACTTTTTTTTTTTTTCTTTAAATGACTGGCCCAGCTCACATATACAAATATCTATTTCTAAATTATTCTATCTCGAACAAGATTATTTTTTAATGCTTTCTAGTTTCACCTTTTTTAAAAAAGGACTCCAATATGAAACAATCGGGAATATTTACTTGAAGAGATAAAACTGAACTATTACCTCAGATTTCTTTAACAAGTGGATTTTTCACAACAGTTCTCTATTTCTGTAATCAGTAGTCAATATTCATAACACTGAGATGCAAAAGGTCTCATCATTTTGGATAATGAAAGTAATTTCTGATGCTTGAAGTAATAACACTAATTGGTCAGCCAATAACATGTATTGATCAAACTCCATGTACAGGGCATTTGACCATCTGCTGTGTTGAGTTCCATTAAGACCCATTACTTACACGTGCTGAACACTGTAAAAAGCTACAGACTTCTAGAAGCATGGGGAGAAAGCCAGGGTAAGGGGACTAGTGCTTATATTATCTGCTCACTGACAACCATTTCAGAAAGAAATCTTTATAACTTTGTTCTGGAATACAATGGCTGAGTGTACAGGCCTTAGAGTGGCAAATAGGGCAACAGCATTACAACGATGTGAGAACACGTACAATTTCTGCTTTTTTTAATCAATGCCAAAATGAACTCTGTAGGTGCAGTAGCAAATTAGGATTTTTGTATGAGGACTCGTACTATGAAAGGGAGATTCTGTAGGAATGCAAGGACTATGTATTACAAAGTGAAGCTTTACAGAATAGATTACAAACAACTGGCAATGTAAAGATTAATCTTAAGAAATAAATAACCAATCAGAAAAGCTGAAATTTCAGAAAACTTGAGGACAACCATTCTGTGTTTTCTCCTTAGTGAGTAGAGAGAAGAGGAGAATAAACACCTCCTCTGAGAGAGCTGACTGCCCTTGTCCCTATTATAAAATTGTAAACAGTTATGCTGAAAATTTACATAACAAGGAAGAAAGGGAGCTCTTATCATTTCCTGCCAGAGTGTGCTCAGTGGAGTGACAAGAATGCTGAACTCTGATTAAAGAAAGGTGATCTGGGGGTGCCTGTCCCCCACAGACGGGGCCCAGGAGCAGCCAGCACGGCTCAGCCGCGGCCTCGGGGTGCAGGCTGGGCCTCAGGACGCCTGCACCTCCTATTACTTTGCTCAGGAATAAGACCTGGTCGCTCGTGGTGACGGACCTCTGGGCAGCTTTGGGAGGTTAGTTCTGCTTCCCGCCTTCTTACTAACTACACTATTGATTCCACAGACAGGCAAGCATCCCTTTGTACTTACACAAAGTAAATATCTGACTTTTGGCATGTCCCTTGCTTACCAGTTACCAATGTGTCTTTTGCCTGCCTCTCTATGTTGCTGATACTTTAGGGTGACAGGCCCTGCACTTTGGGATGGGGACCATCCGTCTACACAGGTGCAGTGCCTAGAAGCTGCCCTCACAGGCAGGCTTGTAATAATGCTGTTAAGTGGAGCCTTTACAGTTCTTAAAAGGATAAGAAGATGCAGGAAAACCACCCAAACCAGCTCCTCCTGAGCTGGTAAAAGGGCAGACACTGCAGTTGCCAGACCATGTCGGTAAGTGAAGCAAGAGATAACAGCTAATTCTGGCCAAAGAAATTAACATCTTCGTTAAGTTTTAGAACACTTCACTTGAAAACCCATACTAGCTAGGTAAACAGTCTTTTGAAAAACATGACGTGATACAATTTCACGGTGCTACATCATTTAACAGTCAAAATATACGGTGGGGGGCTTCCCTGGTGGTGCAGTGGTTGAGAGTCCGCCTGCCGATGCAGGGGACCTGGGTTCATGCCCGGGTCCGGGAGGATCCCACATGCCGCGTAGCGGCTGTGCCCGTGAGCGATGGCCGCTGAGCCTGCGCATCCGGAGCCTGTGCTCCGCAACAGGAGAGGCCACAACAGTGAGAGGTCCGCGTACCGAAAAAAAAAGAAAAAAAAAAAAATATATATATGGTATGTTCAAAAGCATGAAAGTTTGAAGGCTGTGGGCATATTACACAAATTCAATGACATGCTTGGAAACATGAACTAAAACTTGGGGGAAAAGTCTAGAAAGCAGCAAACGACCATATCTCAAGCACAGCCCTGGCTGGGCCTGCTGGGTCTGCTCTTCTGTCAAGCGGATTGTCTCTGCGCCTTGGCTGCTCTGTGCCAAAGACCCTACAATTAGGTTCCTCCGACTCTGTGACCCCAAGTTTGTGTTTCTAGAAAAGAGCTGTGGGTTATTTTTCTTCTGGAATGTTAACCAGAAGAATGTATACCATTCTCTTCTGGAATGCTCAAATTCCTTTCTGGTAATGAACTTGAGAACCAGGGAAATAAACAGTAGGTCATCAAACAGCAGAGGAAGGGCAAATGGAAAGGCCATAGTCAGTGATTCCTGCGAGAGTGTAGTTCATTCTGCTCTAAAGGGAACAGAGGCACAGGCCACACAAACAAAACACAAGGCCAGGCCCTGGGCCCACGGTGGACCTTTCCACTTATAGCCACAGGGTTAAATTTTAAAAATTGGTATGGCCACACAAAAGTATATTATTTGATTTTTATGTAAAGAACAATGTTTTAGAAATTTATTGCTTCTTTCCATGTCATCTCTCAAAATTTAAACAGCTCAGATTTTTTATAGAGGGAGGTGCTTGTTTCACATAATTTTCCAATCATTGTTTCAAAACACTGCAACTTAAGTATTTTAAAGGGTTTGTTTTTGAGGGGCTTAAAGCTTAATGACAAAAGATGGAATGTAGTGCTGACAGATTATCATGTTTTAAAAAAATTAATAAAGAAGTGTAAAGATGATACATAATTACATTAGCTAAGAACATTAGTGCAACTGCATATAATGGAATGTAGTGAAGAGAAATTTCCAGTCCTATCAAGTTTCCCGCCTCCCATCACAGATAAACCTAGATGAAAACCAAACAGCCATAAAAATAAAATAAAAAATTTTAAAATACATGATACATACAATACTAAGATAGGAAGAAGAGGCTTTGCCTTGAAGGGAAGGGGGGGCTCAGTCAGAAACATGACAGCATTTCCTCTTTGATGGAAACAAACAGCATTTATTCATGCCAAACATGAAGCAGATGACCTTTCAAACATCCTGGATGGGATTTTCTATACCAATCTAAATGATCTGAATCGAAAATGTACCATGTAGCACACGGCTCAAAATTTTCAGAAGCAAGTATAATTTTAAAAAATACTCCGTAAGAGACATATTGATCTTAAATTTATATACCTAAAGATTACTTTTTCAACTGCAAATTTACTTAGCTATCCTAAAAAACGCTTTTATCACAAACATACCCAGTGCAAAAATATTTCTATGTGTGTTGAAAATAGAAACCAAAATCATAGGGTAGAATATTTCAAATGGTGGCAAAAGAAATATATATTTATAATTTTAATTTATTTCAGATTTCCCAAGTTAGGGAAATTATTAGCTATTAATTAGCTAATAATTAGTTAGCTATTTCCTGGAAGATGGAATAACACAAGTCTACCTGGGATCTCGCTCAAGAGGTCAATTTGTCAAGTTTTACAAGTACCTCAAAATAATATGGTCTCATGTCCCAACATCAAAGTCCCTTGAGAACAAAATATGGATCATTTTTTCCAACGAACGTATATATAGAACGTGTTAAAATATACAGGTTTTGTAAACTATACGCTCTGCCCCCCAAACCCCAGGGGTCTGAAGTTCGGGTGTGCCTCCAGCACGTGGGCGCTGACGCCATAATCTCCATGGAGACGCAGAAATGCCTCATGACGTTTCAATAATTCGGCATTAGCAAAAGCCGAATTATTTTCAGATGGATTTTGAGCTGTTTAATCCCATTCCATTTATCTATCTGAGGTACAGTAGATAAACCAGGTCTCTTAAATATACCCTTAAAACCCAGAAGGATGCCACGCCCACAGCATTATGCTTCGTGAATGGACTGCGTGAGGGGGGCGTGCCTTCCTCCGCCAGCGCTCCACCTGGGGAATCCGGGTGAGACGGAGGGGCATCCCTCGCGTCCTCTGTGGAATCCAGTGACCATGCCACCCTTCTAAACACGGGCCACGGGACTCACCTGGGCTGGGATCAGACGAGGAACAAACAGCAGACCCTCCTCACTCCACTGTGTCGAGAAACAAAACGGCCTCTTCACCCCAATTATACTCAAAGATGAGCTTTTCACACGGAGGACACGTTTGTCTGGATGGCCCTCGGAAGTCAGTCCTTTCCCCTCTACCAGTTGGGCACGATCACCCAAACACACGAGGCCCTCGGGACGCAACCCTGTCCACCTCTCCCTTTCTTTTTACGCCTCTTATTTTAATTTTTGAACAGATAATATAGTCGCACGGCTCAACATTTAAAAAGTATAGACTGGTATACGGAGAACGACCTTTCCCTCCCCATCACCCTGCCTCCTTGGCCCCTCCCACTGGGCAACCACGGTTACCCCCTCCCTGAGAGAGCGGTGCCCTCAGCATCTCTCAAGGCTCTAGCCTCCTGCCTCACCTTTTAAAACACATGAGCAGGGACTTCCCTGGTGGCACAGAGGTTAAGAATCTGCCTGCCAAGGAAGGGGATAAGGGTTCGAGCCCTGGTCCGGGAAGATCCCACATGCTGCGGAGCAACTAAGCCCGTGAGCCACAACTACTGAGCCTGCGCTCTAGAGCCCACGCTCTGCAATAAGAGAAGCCACCGCAATGAGAAGCCCGTGCACCGCAACGAAGAGTAGCCCCAGCTCGCCGCAAGTAGAGAAAGCCAGCACATAGCAACGAAGACCCAACACAGCCAAAGATAAATAATAAATTAATTTAAAAAAAAAAACACATGAGCAAATAGTACACAGTTTGCCTTGCCTTTTTAAACTATGTATATATACATACACACACACACACATATACATATGTTTTTTTTATCTTTATGTGTATATAAGATCTTCCTTATATAGGTATATATATGTAATCTGTGTGTCTGTGCAGGTGAATATATACACATACATATTTCTTTATTCTTTTTGAAGGGGTAGCATAATGTCCCATCATATGGATCTATCATAACATATTTGACAAGGACCCTCCTATTAAACACTTAGATGTAACATCTAGGCTGTTCTCAGTGTTATAAAGAAAACTCTATACACATGTATTTCCCCAAATATGTGATCAAATCTTTAGAATAAACTCTAAAAAAAAAAGGAATTACTGGGGCTTCCCTGGTGGCGCAGTGGTTGAGAGTCCGCCTGCCGATGCAGGGGACGCGGGTTCGTGCCCCGGTCTGGGAGGATCACACATGCCGCGGGGCGGCTGGGCCCGTGAGCCATGGCAGCTGAGCCTGCGCGTCTGGAGCCTGTGCTCCGCAATGGGAGAGGCCACGGCAGTGAGAGGCCCGCGTATCGCAAACAAACAAACAAACAAACAAATAAGAATTACTGGTTCAAAGTGTACATGATTTGTAATTCCAAAATTCACTGCCATGTGGCCTTCCCTAGGCGTGGACCCAATTTATATCCCCTAACAATGTGACAGTTCCCAGTTTCCCCTATATGCCCACCCATCAGTCATGGTCTGTGTGTGACGGAACTCTGGGGTCTTTGATATAAACGTTTGGATCTGATGCGTGAAAAGTGGCATCTCCTTGAAACACCTCATCCTCCAGGAGATCACAGCGTCCTCCTCCTACCCGTCTGGCTGCACCCTAACCTCCGGGGTCGCCCTCCTGTGTCTCCCCAACGTCCAAACGGTGAAGGCCCAGGGCTCCATCTTCTCTATTCATTGTCACTGCTCAGAAGAGCTCGGTCTCCAAGCTTCAAAGACCTCTTTCGTGCCCATGGCTTCCAAATTCATTGCCTCCAGTCTGGACCCCTCTCTGAACTTTAGACTTGGAAGTCAACCAGGCAGACCAAACTTAACACATCTACATCCAAACCTCTGATCTTCCGTCTCAAACCCTCTCCCCACAGTCCTCTCCATCTTGGTAAAGAGAACCCAACCAAGAATCCTGCAGTCCTGCCCTCTTTCCTCCTGCCCCACGTCCAATCCATGAATAAATCCTGATAGCCGTCACCACCGCCCAGATCCCCCCAGATCAAGCCGTTCAGTGGCCTGGATGGTTGCAAAAGCCTCCTGGGTGGTCCTCCAGCACCTGCTTTCGTCCCCACCCCTTACCCCCTGCTTATCGGATGCAGCCACTCTTCTGCTCAGACCCTCAGGAAGAGCTTCCATCTCTCTGAGAGCAGAGCTGGCGTCCTCGTAACAGCCTGGCCCGTTGTCACCTGGCTCCTGCCCTCCTGGCCCCTTGCTCCCAACGCTGTAGCCAGGTGGCCCGTCTTCCTGAAATAATCTCCTTCCAGATATCTGATAAGCTTGCTCTCTGCCTCCAATCATGCCTGCACAGATGTCACCGGTTCCCTGAGGTCCTGGCTAAGCACTTTATTGAAAAGAGCCGCTGCCCACCCCTGCCCCCGCCCTGTCCCCCTCTCTGCCTCACTGATTCCAAAAAACTCACCACTGTCGGACACAGTGAGTGTTGTATTTACTTGCTTTTTTATTTTCTGTCTCCCATGACTCGACTTCAGCTTTGAGAAGGCCGGAGTTTAGACTCTGCGCTCATAACTGTCCCTCTACCTGTAGCAGGTTTGCATCGTTTATGGGTGAGTCTGGACATCCTTTCATTTTAGAGTCTTTTGAATTTCCCTTGTTGTGAACTGTGTTCATATTCTTTGCAAAGAATACAAACATGAGGGTTGTTGGCCTTTTTCAGACTGATTTTAGGAGTTCCTTGTGTTGTTAGGGATATTAGCCTTTCCTAATACGTATTGCTAACATATTTTTCTTAGTTTCTCGTTGTTGTTGCAGCTTTGCTTCTGATCCTTTTTGGCACACAGAATTCTTTGTATGCAGTCTAATCCATCAAAGGGCTGTGTGTGTGTGTGTGTGTGTGTGTGTGTGTGTGTGTGTGTTTGAATGTTTTGCTGCAGCTTCTGGGTCTGTGCTATCTCCCGTCTGTGCCGCGGCCACTGCTGGCCCGCGCCTGGCTGTCCCTGCGGGGGGCTCCTCTCCTGCCTGGAATTCCCGCCCCACCAGCCTTACTCCCAAACCACTTTCCTGACTCAACTGCAGCTCCAAAACTCTGGTTCCGTGCTGACCCGATGGGTCAGTCACGGGCTGTGCTGTCCTCTCACCGGAGGACCAAGTCCCCTGTGCAGTGAGGATTCTGCTTGCGCCTCTCCTGCGCTCGGCCTGGAGCCCTGGGGCGGGGAAGTGAGGTCCCCAGCCTCCCTCAGAGTGAGAGTAGGACCCTGATAAACGTCTGTGAAGAAACAAATGGACGAATAACCGTAGCATTCCACGTTCAATTCAATTCAACAAATATTTACTGAGTGCCAGCTTTGGCAAGGCGCTGCTCTTGGCGTCGGTGGGAGACGATATGAATAACAAAGCTCCCTGCTCTCAAGGAGTATACATTCTAGTTGGAAGGAGACACACAATAACCAAGGGACATAAGCAAATGATACTGTGGTTGGAAGGTAATGACTGCTATAGGAAAAAAAAAAAAAAGTAGAGCAGGGCAGGGGCCCAGATGTGCCGGCTTGTTCTTAAGGTTTGAGGTTGAAGTAAAACATCCAGGTCTGAATTATTAATACAAACTCGCAATCATATCCTGGGATTGCCTAGATTTCCTCCCAACGCTTTCTTCGTTAAAGAACACATCCATAGCACAGGGAAATCTACTCAATGTTCTGTGGTGACCTAAACGGGAAGGAAATCCAAAAAAGAGGGGATGTATGTATACGTATAGCTGTTTCACTTTGCTGCACAGTAGAAAGTAATACAACATCGTAAAGCAACTATACTCCAATAAAAATTAATTTAAAAAAAAACCAAGAACTCATCCATTCAAATAACTCCTCCATTTGGATGATACTAATTCTATCTGTAGACGCCACTCCACCCCAAGCTTTGCTACAGTTGCTTCAACAACGTGCTAGCTATTTCCATTTGACCCTCTGCTATGGTCTGTTTGGTGTCCCCCTGCCCGACCCCAATCCATATGTTGCAACCCTCATGCCCAAAGGGATGGTGTTAGGAGGTGCGGCCTTTGGGAAGTGCTTAGGTCAGGAGTATGGAGCCGTCATGAACGGGATTAGTGCTCTTTTAAAGCTCTACCCCTTCCACCATGTGAGGACCCTGCAAGGAAGTGCCAGCCCCGAACCAGGAAAGGGGCCCTCACCTCGCGATCCTGGACGTCCCAGCCTCCCTAGCTGTGAGAGGTAAGTCTCTGTAGTTTTAAGCCCTCTGGTCTGTGATACTTTGTTCTAGCAGCCCGACTGGACCAGGACAGCCACCCTACATGATCCCAGGCCCAGCACGCCTGAACCAGACCTTCACAATCACCTTCCCCCTACCCCAGTAGCTCAGGCCCCCACATTCCAGTGCTGTGTGGACTATTGGAACACGGAGGACACAGGAGAGAGATGGGTCAGTCAGTGAGTCCCCAGGCCTGTCCCAAACTATTTCATGACCCCACGGCCTATGGCAGATTCCAGAAGTGTTCAAGACGTTGGCAGACAGAGCTTGAAAGAAGGGCTTTATAACCAGATACATTTGGTTTGGGAAATGCTGAGTTGAACTAGGGAACATTTAGCATGTTGATGTGTCCTAAGAATCTCCAAAGGGGAATACGTTGTGTTATGAAGATTTGGTGATGAAACCCTTTGCCCCAGGAGCATATGACTAGCGTTCCTCAAATCAGGCTTTGGGCAATGTTGGCCTTAGAAGTCAACGCCAAACACTTTATCCTTGAATTAAAAGGCTCCCGCCATAGAACCCAATCTCTACTTCCAACCCTAATTTCTGCTGCTTCCCAAAGCAAACATTTCCCTTCGGACAGGACAACATACGTCATGGGCATGGAAAGCACATCTGGACGATGAAGCCTCTCCCCTCTGGCCCACCAGAAAAGCCCTGTCCCTCCGCTCTCCTCACACGGACCGTACATGCCTCTCTCAAGCCCCTAGTTCAAGCCCTACCCGCTCCCTGCCAGCAAAACCCCTGGCCTGCTCCCTCTCTCAGATTCCACTTATACCCGTTGCCTAATCTACTGGCTTGGTTGTGTTTTATAACTTTAAATGGTAGCAGAGACCGTGCGTTAGTTTTTGCACCTCTAATAAATACTTAGTACACACTAAACACATTCCACAGATGCGCGACTGCATTTTTCCTTTACTGTGTTAACACGCGTAATGACGTATTTTTGACAAGGCACTGACCTATAATGAAAGAATACAGGTTAATTAAAATTGTTTCAAATTCCTTATTCTTAGAAGATTTACCTCTAAATATTGTTAAAACATTCTTAGAATGCATTTGTTCACTTTACCCACTACAGTCCCTTATTTATGTTATATCATATATCATATATCATATATCATATCATGTCATATGATTTGTATACCACAGAATTTGAAAGACAGAAAAAGCCTTAGAGACCATCTAGGCTATTTACTTCATGTTAAATCCAAGAATACCTAATCAGATATGTGTGTGTGTGTGTGTGTGTGTGTGTGTGTGTGTGTGTGTATAAAACCTTCTGGTATTTGAGAAAGGTGATTTAATTTACTGTGGACTTTACTTGACTTGTGGTTTTTCTCAAATTTAATAAACAAGTATAATGAAATAATAACAAAAATGATTTTTATGGGAGCACCAGAGTTGAAGGAAGCCTGACCCCTCCCCAGAAGATAATCTGCTGAGCTGCTGAGAGTTGCCATTTATTTATTTGTTTGTTTGTTTGTTTTTGGCTGCATTGGGTCTTCATTGCTGTGAACGGGCTTCCTCTATTTGCGGCAAGCAGGGGCTACTCTTCATTGCAGTGCACGGGCTTCTCATCACAGTGGCTTCTCTTGCTGCAGAGCACGGGGTCTAGGCACACGGGCTGCAGTAGTTGTGGCATGTGGGCTCAGGAGTTGTGGCTCACGGGCTCTAGAGTACAGGCTCAGTAGTTGTGGCACACGGGCTTAGTTGCTCCACGGCATGTGGGATCTTCCCGGACCAGGGCTTGAACCTGTGTCCCCTGCTTTGGCAGGCCGACTCCCAACCACTGTGCCACCAGGAAGCCTGCGAGTTGCCATTAAGATGAAAAGTGATGCGTTCAGAGACTCTGGGTTTACAGGGAAGGAGGAGGCAGAGGAAGAAGTGACAAGAAAGCACAGCTTTGGGATCTGCGCACAGGACAGATATCCAGGGAGGTCACACATCCGCCCATCTGCCTCCCCTTCACTCCTGGCACTGGGAAATGTCACCAGTGAAAGCCGTGCTGGGAAGAAGGAATCGCTCTCATCAATCCGGCAGGCAGGCACGGAGCAGTCACCCTTTGCAGGGCAGGGAGGGGTGGGGAGAGGCTCAGAGGTGAGCATGAACCCAGGAGGGGCCTCTCTGCTCCACCCTCTAAAGAGAGCTTCTCGTTCAAATGCAAATTCCTGGGCCCCAACCTCCAGGATTCAATAGTGGGGGGCGAAGCAAAGAAACTGCACTTTACACAAGTGTCCCTAGGAGGCTCTGACCACACTTGTAGGAAATCCTGCTGCGATGACAGCTATGTGGTCGTCTGAAGGCAGGATGGGGTAATGGGCACCTGAGACGGTGGGGTGTGGTGAGACAGCTGGTTCCTACAGACTGCCTGCTTGTTTAGCCTTCCTGCCTGAGTTGGCCTAGTTGTCACTTTTGTGATCATCCCTCTACCCTCCCTTACCATCAGCAAAGGTTCCTTTTGAGGGAATTAAGAAGGATGGGGCGGGGGGCAGGCTGGCCCACCGACAATGACCTTGCTACTTCTTGGCTTCTGTGGCTTCACTGTTAGTTAATTAAAGTGCCCGGGAGAGCATCTGGTGATTCTTAGAAGAGGAAAGAGGCCGAGGGTCCCAAAGGAGTTAAGGGTTCACGTGTCTCACCTTCAGAGAGGTCACTCTTCACCTTCAAAGTGAGGCATTAACTCTCCCCCTTGAAACGCACGCTGACACGCTGACAGACATCCGTGCCATCGCGTGGGACTGCTTATTTGATCTTCTCTTTTCAGGTGACTGTAATCAGGCCGTTCCAAAATTGCTCCTTAGGCAACTGATCTGAGGTCACTGTATTCTCGAACCCGTGGGGCTATCGGGGACGCATACAACTCACTGTCACTTACAAGGAGGAAAATGAGCCAGAGAGAAGTCGAGTGACTAATGTAATACCACACAGCAAGACATGGTACAGGGGGCCCAGGAGCCTGTGCTGGATCCCCAGGGAAGAACCCCTTACTTCTGTAAATTGGGGCTGAGAAACAGCCTGACATAAGCGAAGACAAAAGTTATAGGCTCCCAGGCTTCCTTTTGCAAACACTGTTAACGGAACACTGTGAAGTGTTTTCAGAATGACTCGTACAGATGATTTTACGTTTGCTGTGTTGAGCCAGACAATGATGTGAGCAAAGCAAGTGATGGATGGTGACAGGTTACTTATCCGGAAACCTTCCCTGCTAAGAACACACTGCAATCCCAGGAGTTTGCAGAACAACAGAGGCCTCTGAGCAATGTCATGTAGGTCTGCCTGGCATCCTGCTTGTTCTCCTCACACGGACGCGTCAGGCTCTCTCTGCTTTGAGGTAAGATAAATCTATCAAGCTTGGTCCCAGGGGAAAGGCCGGCAGACCAGAAGCAGCAAATCAGAAAGAGAACAAAAGAGTCATGTACAAACAGGCGGTGGGAAATGCAGCACGAACTGTAGGAGCAGTAGGGAGTGAAAGCCGAAGGAGAGGAGATGGAACTAAACTATGACCCCTGGGATGGGATCTGAACAGGAAGCCCCAGTGCACAGCGTAAGGGCCCTGAAAACGTAAGGCTCCTGGGGGCATCGCTGCATTAACCACAGCAAATAACCACCCTGGGTCATCGCAAGTTCAAATTACTTTTGGCAGCCCAATTTAAGAAAGCAGAGATGTGTAGAATCCATTACAGAAAAATTTCCAGTAAGCAGATTAAAATGAAGGGCAATTAAAGCTTTTGTTATTTTGAAAGCTGCCTTCCATCCCACTTTACTCAGTAATGATGCACCCCTGCCATGCATGGGAGCCCCTCAGAGCTTTCAGAATAGAAGCTTCTACTTTTATTTGGAAAGAGCAGGGACCCGACTCTCCTGCCAGAAGAGGAGCCAGGCTCTCACCCACTGGGTGCAGACACCACCTCTGCACCTGGCCTGCCCAGAAAGCCAGGGTGGCAGGAGTCCCGGGCGGTAAGCACCTGCCTCACCCACCTGGCCCCAAGCCTGGTGGGCGTGGCCACGCCTCCTCCAGGACCACGCAAGTCAAGGATTCCTGTCGCAGCTTCCACCGCTCCATCCCTTCCTTCCTCTTTCTTAAACTTAGTAAATTAAATTAAGTTTAAATTTAGCAGTGATTTAATGTTTGGCAGAAGGATGCATACACCTAGTTTAAAGATAAAGAGTTGTCACCAATCCCCCCTCTCCAGAAGCGGTTAACATTCAACCCCTTTAGCTGAGTTTGTTTCCTTTTTGAGTATCTATGCCCCTATTGCTAAGTAACAGGCATATACTGTTTAGATTTTTTGCCCCAGGCATTACTTGTTAAACTGCCCAGATGAAGGATGAGAATTTGGCTATTTTCAAGCTCCCCACCGTCAGGACTCTCGGCCGTCTGGGACCTAGCTGCTCCTGAATCCAGCTTTCGGACAGCTCTCCCCTTTTATTCCCACCTCTACCCCGACCCCCAGAGGCATCTCCTGCCACCGGGTCCCAGCCTGCTGGGGTCTCCACGAAGTCAGACTGTGCCCCCATCCCCACCAGCTTCAGGCTCAGCCTTCTTGAGTCAGCTAAGTCAACTTTCCTTTTCCTGTTTCCAAAATTTTGTTGCTCCCATTTTCTTTGTCCTTGTAAGTTTTTTATTAAAAAAAAAACAAACCCTGCTGTCATTTTAATGAGGCTCAGAAAGGAGTGGACCTTCAATGCATGTGTTAATGCACCACCTTGGACAGGAAGTAAGCTATTGGCAGGAAATAAGTCATTGACTTCTTTTTTTCTTCCCAGAGAACAAATGCTTTTCCATTTAAATTCACCTGATGAAAACATCCAATGCACCGAAGCAAAGCAGTCTGGACTACCTCCTAGATCATCTTCCTATTCTTTACGGAACAGATCGATTCAGTGACTAACTAAAATTCAAACACAGGCTTCTGTTTTGGGGCCACTGAAGGAGAGAAAGAGCTAGACATCAGAAAGTGGAAAAGATGTTTCCCCTGAAAGAATCCGGCTAATCTTTTATCAGCTTTTGTAAACTTTTGAAAAAGAACTTGTATGAACTTTTACAATGCTTCTCCCTCTGGAGATTCCGGCCCTGCCCCCGCCCCCGTGTGTGTTCCTTTCCATCACCCACTTGGATACTTCCTGGGAGAACAAGCATTTTTTAGACCCAGTAGGACGTGTGCTCGTTACTTCACACAGACCCGTTCCCGCACGGCCGTACCATCCACCACTTCTCTGTCTTTCTCACTCGCACGGCAGCCTGGATCCACTCATCCCACATCCCTCCCCGCGATCCCAACATTCAGTCCGTCCCTGTCGCTGGCACCACTGGCCTCTGGCTCTGAGCAAATGCTCCACATCCTGCCCTTCCTGTCCCCCCTTCTACCACACCCAAGAGCCGGCGCCACCCCCCCTTCTCAGTGGAAAACACTCCTCCACCCCAGGATGCGTCCACACGCCACGGCTCTCCCTTTCCAAAGGTCAAGTGTTTCACAGCCACGCTTGATTCCTGCCCCCCTCACTTCCTGCATCCTTTATCCTGGGCTCATCTTTTAGCATCTTTCTCTTCGCCTCTTCACTGGATCTTCCATATTCCTAGGAACGTGGTTTTCTTATTAAGATTTCCCTTTAACCCACCAAACTTCTGTGCTGGCATATTCTCGTCTTAAAAGAGTGGGCTACACAGCCTGCCCCAACTGCCCCTCACCTGGCTGTTCTCACCTCCCTTCCTTGGTCCCTTTGGGTCCCTGTCTGCTGCGCGAGCAGCTTCCTGGCCCACCTTGGCTGTGGGTCTTCACTTACCGGCGTTCCTCACCGGCCTCAGTCTCTCCTCCCAATAACGGCCTCAGCAGACTCATTTCTAGCTCCAAAAAAATCAGTTACACAGCGGGGAGTCTGAACCTGTCCCAACTAGGCGCACTTTTCAACACGGGACTGGAGGCGGGTGGCGTGTAACTCCTTATTTTCAGTTATTTACGTGAAGGTTTATCTAATTAGAATATAGGTTTGTGTTTAAAAGTGTGGAATACTTCTAAAATAATCCTCTCTTCCAGCACTTTGGTGACCTATACCTTCACTTTGTCATTGCAAGATTAAAGATCTGCAAGCAGAACAATTACTCACCAAAAGTAAGATCTTACGCAAATGCTATTGAGCCCAACACAAATGAGCAACTCTTCAGATGACTAAGAACGATATGCCTTACGATAACTGTAAACATAAGAAACAAAGATCAAGAGACTCTAAAATAAGCACTTGGGACAACAGAAGGGCTGTGTAGGCGGTCGGCAGTAATTATGAAACCGGGAGATGATCGTTATGTGCTTCTGAAGGGCTTTCAACCCGAAGCAACTCAGACCATTACACAGCGGTTGTCCCCACTCCTACCTCCCCAAGCAAAGCCCTTAACAGACAAGACTCTTCAGCTTTTCAAATACAAGCAAATATATCCCTTACTGAAATCGAACAGAAAAACAACATGAAGCTGCATGATGCTAGACGTTATCAAATTTCATAAGCCAAGGAAGTTGCAAAGAATTGCCAATAACTCAAATTGTTAAATGAATAGCCAGTTCTTTTTTTCCGATAAATTGTGGTTTCAGATTCTAACGGTCCACAATTCTCATAGCAATACATGCATTTAATAGAATCGAATACTTCATAAAAGTCAAATCACATTTAGCCAGTTAGTATCTGAGCGACTCTGCTGTGCAGATGTTAGAACAGATGTCACGGGTAAAACAGAGAGTCACTCAGCATGCAAGCCTGGTGCACAGGAGGTCACTGTCCCGTTTGGAAGATGGGACACGTTAATAAAAGACACAGTGACCGAGGAGGCTTGATCGGCTGAACCAGATACACGTCTGAAGGGCTGAATGGAATGGGTCCGAACACACATCCCAGAATCAGGAAAACCCCTGGGAGACTAATGAGATGAGAAGAAGACAAGGAAAGACTGGCAGAGTGGAGGGAGACAGAGGTCCTACCTTGTGGAAATCTAAGTGGAAACACACAGGGGATGGCAGAGGAGGCGGGGCAGCCCAAAGCCCGGCTGCACGAACAACCTCACATCTTCCTCACTGTTCCCGACAACCTCCAGCGGGTCCTGCCCACAACAGTCCTCTGCACACAGCTATTATGATGGTCACCTGAAAGCTCAGCTTCTCTCCCCTTCCACTAAAAAACCAGGGGTTCCCCACTGCCTCACAAGCCGAGTTCAGGCTCCTGAGTCACACACAGTAAGTACTCAATGCGTCTGACTGTGCGTGGTTACTTCCATACGTCCTGTTTGATTTGAAGGTTCTAGAAGACAAAAACCAATCTTGCTTATTTTTTAAAAATATTTTGGTATGTAACAGCTCTTACAAGTATCTTAGGCATAGTACAAGTTCAAAACATATTTATTAAATAAATGAACAGATGACTTAATTAATACTTTTTAATATAACATTGGCAAAGTGGGTGGGCCAGTTGGCAATGACTTTGCATAGGAAGTTAGAAGTTTAGATTTGGTCAGCTACTCAATGATTTTGTATAGGGTAGTGACATGATAAAAAGTGGTATTTGACGTAACTTGCTTTAATTGTGGTCGTAAGTGTCCCAGAAAGGGCTAGAAGTAGAAAGATTACTTTGCTAATAATATTTTGCTAACAAGATGAGGATTTTTGTCTCTTGATTAGTCACTAACGTGCATATTCTTCCATAAACACCAAAAGAGAAATTGTCGCATGTATCTTTGCCTTTCATCTATTTTAAACGAGTTCATTTCTGAGATAAGAGATGACTTTTTTTTACGGCTAGGTAACAGTTATGGCCTCTTGATTTGAAAGAACAGAAACCAAAAACCCTACAAATTAAGGACAGATACTCTTATTTATGAATTACAAATATTCTCCACATTAGAACCTTCCAAATTGACACTCAAAATTTGAAAATTGAAAGAATTGCATTTTGCCTATTCTTATTACAATGCAGAACACTTGACTTTTTGGTTTTATCACAGCTAAAAATTACTGAGACGGTTGTTTATGTAAGTTGAATTTTGTAATCTAGTATAGCATTTGGTTGTGAAATGAATGAATTCCTCAGCATGTGGAAATGCCAGTGCATTAACAATTTCAAGAGGCTGTAACTGGTGCCCACGGAGGTGGAAGAGATTTAGCGCAGAGGGTCTCAATCTGGGCTGTGGCTTAGAAATGCTTGGGAACCTTTAACAGCTATGAACGCTTAAGCCACACCCCAGACCATGTCAATATATTGTAAAAGCTCCCCCCAGGTGAGTCTATTATCCAGGCTTGAGAACCAGTGAATTAGTATTTTCTTTAGCCATGAATAAATACTTTTTATATCTGGTTTTCTTGATATAGTATCAAAAAGGTGAAATAGCTCAGGGGCAAACTACTAACTTTATTTTAAAGAAAAGAAACAAATTCTCACTCACCTGCTTTCTGACAGTGTACAATCTTTTCATACACAGCGTCTGCATTTTCAATCAACGCCTTGAGGGACTGGATCATCTGCAGAGGAAACATCCAGACAGGAGGTCACACAGACAGCTGGACACAGGAGGGTCCGCTCTCAGGCGCGAGGCTCTTCCCCCAACGCGGCTGATGGGATGCGGCGACTCGTCCCTCCATCTGACGTCCCACTACTCAAGTTCATGTGTGTACATGTTAAATGATACAGTCACACCTCCCCACACAAGGGCTTAGACCAGACTGTGATGAGTATATTCCTCGGGTGGTTAGGCTTGCACAACACTGGATTTGAACCTCAAGCCAGTACCTGAGCTCGTTTCAGTGTGAAAAGCTACAAATAAATATGTGTGCACATCCAATCTGTCCTTCATTTTAACAAAACCTCCTGCGTCACCTTATGGAAAGCTCCAGCACCTACATGCCTTTCTCACCTCAGCCAAGATGCCTCCATCTGAATCAGTTTAAAGCTTAGGTTGAGGATCAAAAAACAGCATTTCTTTGATGCATCACTAATGCTATCTCTCAAACAAGTAGTTTTAACGTGTCTATCAGTGATTTAAAAAATTCAGTGTTGAGTTCTTGTTCTAAATTGCATGTGCTTATTTTAGGAGCCGCGCCTGAATTAAGAAAAAGGAACAGGGTACAGCTGACCGATTATTTTACTCACCAAAATGCTGGGGAAAGATCTGTCTGAAGTAAACTTTTTGGCTCTAAAATCACTATGAAAATGGGATGGCCAGATTCAGTTCTCATGGCTCAAACGGGGACAATTATGATCCTTGCCATAACTGCAGACTCTAGCTTTTTGTTTTCGTTTTTAATTTTTATTTTATATCAGAGTATAGCTGATTTACAATGTTGTGTTATTTTCAGGTGAACAGCTAAGTGATTCAGTTATACATATACATGTATCTATTCTTTTTCAGATTCTTTTCCCATATAGGTTATTACAGAATAGTAAGTAGAGATCCCTGTGCTCTACAGTAGGCCCCTGTTGATTATAAGCTTTTTGTATTTAAATATTTCACACGATAATATTACTCATCTCTTTTACAGGGCCATTCTATTTTGTATAACAAATACCAATCCATCATTGTTTTTTGCCTTAATAATTATTTTATAGAAACTAAATATACATAGGTTGGATTAGTTATATAACTCGAAGAACACCATATTTTATTAGTTATACTTATTTAAACTAAAGCATAATCAACACGCCTCTTAAGAAGTACACCAGATTCTTAAAGTGAGTCACACAGCATTTATCAACTTCCACTGTTCTAAGAAAATTACTGTAAACACTGTGAGGTTTGAAGGCCAAAGCAGGTGTTCATTTATGCCTTCATTCATTATTCATGGGAGGTGTCCTGTGGGCAGCCGCTGAGCAGAAATGGGGGGGCAGGGTGACCTACAGGACACAGCCCCTGTCTTCAGGAAGTGCACAGCCCAGGGGCACGGCTCCCACTTAGGAGTTCGGTATTTTCACATTCGTTCTTCAAGATCTGAGTCATTCCTGCAAATTTAAATATTCCACTTTACAGCTTGACATATTGAACAGGCAGTGATAAAAATGAATCGTTCAGAACTCAATTACACTGACAGAAAGTCATTTGTACCATTACATAATTTGCATACTGAAAAGGTTCATACCATCATCAGTAACCTTCTTCAGCTCTGAGCCGAGCCAACGAGAGGCATCACAAAGCAAGGACTTCCCCCAGCAGGGATGGCGGTTGTCACAGCTCAGTATCAAAGAACTGGCCAACCGTGCCGCCACCATTCAGACAGGGGGAAAAAGCAACAAAATGAACCTAGTCATGAGACAAGTGGGCAGGACAGGAGCAGTAACAGAAGGAAAGCAAGAGAACAAAACAGCAGTATTAAGGCCAGACTCACGCATCCCAACAGCCTACGGGCGAAGGTGGTCAAAACAGATCCACATCCGGGCTGGGGTAGGCGCAGAACGAGCACGGATTTACATGGGTTCCTCAGCTTTGTCATCTAGGACAAGGTATTAAACATCATGGAGCCATAATTTCCTACCTGTAGACTGAGCTGAATAAAAGACATTATGAGGGCTTATAACATTGTGGGGATTAGAGGAGAGGATGCTTGCGGCTGGAACTTGCCAATGGTGAAGTCGCAGTGGACTCCGCGCTCACCCGGGGGCCCAGCAGAGCTCCTCCTGGAAGCCCCCAATTAGCTGAGTGAGTGTGCCTTCCTGTCCTGTTCTCATTGGCAATGTTTTACACACCCATTACTAGTTTTGTTGACAAGCCTGGTGTGAAGAAGCTCAGAGGAACAACAAATCACACTATTACTCAAGAAGCACCTTCCAGTTTAAAGTATTGCCAAAGGTTAAAGAGTGCTGCACCTTTTAACTGTAAAAGACACGAAAGGCTTCAGAAACGCACGTGCACCTCCAGGGGCTAGAGAAGGACGCTGCCCTGCCCCTGTGCTCTGTGATGCCGGAGGACTGATCCTTTACTCTGGGGACAGTCATGCGCTGAGGCTGCATGTGTGGGACCCTGAGGTCGGTGCTGAGAACGCATGAAGAGCAGAATGACCCGGGGCCACGAGCAAACAGTAATCACATAAAACGTGGCAGTGCCACCGCTGCCCACGTGCTCCTGGGCGTGACAGTGAGATGCTCCTAAGCCAGGGCAGGGTAGCGGGACAGTTCAATACTAAGTCCTTCTCCCGGTAATGGGGGTGAATGTGTCCCCCGACTTATGTGCAGTATATAAATTATGAAGGTGGCTAACACCCCAGGTGAAGGATGCAAACACAGTGAAAAGCCAGCCCCCCGGGTATGGAAGTGACCAGCGGCAGGTCCCTGCAGAGCGTATCAGAGGGGATTCCAGAGGCAGTCAGCCCAGGAGAGGCGGGTACCTGCTAACCAATCAGCAACTTTCAGACACAGGAAGAAAGAAAACCCACCCAGACCTCAGCAGAGATGATTCACTTCCCCACACCTGTCATGGAATGAGCGCATCATTCCCTCTGGGAGGAGGAACTGCCAGTTTATATCTTTTTATAGTTGCAGGGTACATATTTATAATTAAGTTTATATTCTTGCCCACAGATTGAGTCCATTAACCCTCCACTCCTGCAATATTCGTGTGAGTTCTCCTCGAGTAAAGGGCCTGTCTAGGTGTTGTTCAGGGGACTCTCTGGCCTGTGGGCTCCTGTAAGCGCACTCGGTTAAAGGTCCAGTGGGCCGAGAGGGCAGGACCAGGCCAGGCCGGGCCTCCCTGCCTGCCTACCCGGCTGGCTGAGGTCTTGTTCTCGCACAGCTGACAACTATGACTGAATGCACTGCGGACACAGCAGGGAGACCGTGGAGGCACCATCAGATCTAGGGGTGCTGCCACTTGGTCTGGGTCTGCCACTCTGTAACGAGGTGCAATTATAAACAGTACAAGTGTTGGCTGAATGAGTCAAAATGGAAGTATTTCAACGCCTCCTTGGCATCGGGTATGTACTTGGCGTCCTCCATTTCCTCTAATGCTCACCAAAGTCCACGGGAGGTGGGTGTTGGTGGTGCTGCTTTCACAGATGTGAACACTGATGACCCCAGAGCAAAGCCACTTTCCCAAGGTCACCTGCTGTGATGAGCAAAGGGCTATAACTAGTGAACAGGGGGACGGGGATTCCGTTTGACTCAAAGCCTCTGCTGTTTCCACGATACCAGGAAGGTCTTGACCACGGGCAGCAGCTGAACAGGAGGAAAGTGCATTCCAACCAGGAGGATGGACAGAAGCATCAGGGAACGTCCTGGCTCCCGACAGGTGTTACACACAATATGTAGCGTCATCTCAGCTACTGACACGGGCCCAGAAGTGTGTTTTTATAAAGTCATATTTCTATAAAGCACTTTGGGAAAACATTTTTTCCAATGACAACATTTAACAGTTTACTTGGCTCCACTGACCAATTCATTATTAAAGAACAGAAATCATTTATATTTCATGTGAAACCACTAGAATAAGCATCTCAGACTAGACAAAAGCAAATACGTGGGGAGTGACATCAAGAGAAGAGTCAAAGGGAAAAACTGCTTTAAGTTATCTTGTTTTCTCTGTATACATTACGTTAATACGTGACTATAACGCAAGGCCCGGTAGAGTGACTGGTTTTATGGGCATGATCTGCGTTAATGCACATTTCATCGATTCACTTTAAACGCACTGGTGCGAGTCTCTCCCGCCGCCGGCCCGGGTAACTTACCACCTGGACCCTCATATTGTTTACAGAGTACAAGATGCTTTCAAATAGCTGTTGTTAACGGATTTCACATGAGCGTCCAGTTAACAGTACCTCCTAAATTTCTGGAACAAATGCATGAGGATAATCTATAGATTTAACATAGCCCAGAAACCCATTTCATAAATTCGATCAACTCTAAGATAAGGTTTTTTGTTTGTTTTTTAAAAAATAATTTTATTTATTTATTTTTGGCTGCGTTGGGTCTTCGTTGCTGCAGGTGGGCTTTCTCTAGTTGCGGCGAGCAGGGGCTGCTCTTCGTTGCGGTGTGCGGGCTTCTCATTGCGGTGGTTTCTCTTGTTGCGGAGCACGGGCTCTAGAGCGCAGGCTCAGTAGTTGTGGCGCATGGGCTTAGATGCTCCTTGGCATGTGGGATCTTCCTGGGCCAGGGCTCGAACCCGTGAACCCTTCCTTGGCAGGCGGATTCTTAACCACCGTGCCACCAGGGAAGCCCCTAAGATAAGGTTTTAATATAGGTCTCAAGAAGATGGAAAGTAGGAAGTTTCAACTAAAGGCAAAGTAAAAATTAAAATTCATATTTTATTAAGCTGGAAGGAAACCAGAAATGCCTTCTGTAAGAATGCCCTGTTTTGAAAGTAATTCCCCATGTTAGTATAAGGCAAACGTCTCTGTTTATAGGCGTGATTATGAGAACTATTACTATATTAATATATTTTATATTACTAGATTTCTGTAGACTGTTTCTTTATTTTCTGTCTTGCAACCTGTGCTACACAGCCCTACAAAGTGCGTCTGTTCACCAACGCTGAGAACGTAGAGAAAATAAAAACGAAATTCCCTCTGGAATCTGTCAGCTTTGGTGCTTTTTTTCTGTGTTCTTGAAAGTAACGTCCTCAATTAACAATGCTACTTTTGTCTTTAACACTTTACAATAATTATTACTGTATGGGTGAAGAATTTTTGAACCAAATGCGGGAACTCTGGGATCGGAGCCTTCTAAATTGAAATGCAGAGGTAACGTTTCCTTTCGCGAAAGCTTCCAAGTACAGCAAAATGTCACAGAGTTGAACTAATGGAAGAGAAACCATTTATAAAGTTATTGTTGGGAATTACAACATAGCTTTTTAATACTTGAAAATAATATAAAAATCACACATTTGAACTGGGGCATAAAAGTTGCACAGCGGTGGCGGTCTTTAGGCAGCTGCAGGCTGCAGTTAAAGCCCCTCCACCTCACACAGGCCGCCGTGCGGGCACCCCACCGGGGCTGAGGTGTTCCAGGTCAGCGTCCCTTCCAGCAAGGTCACTAGGAAAACACTCTATAAACAAAAAACCGCTTCCAGAGTAATCTGTCCTAGTTTCCTCATGAAACCTGACTTCTACATTTTTCACCATGCAAATTATAGAAAATTACAGAAAAACAACCTATAAAATAGAAAAATGAGAGAAATAACTCTGCCAGGCAAATATCAAATGATATCACTTATATGTGGAATCTAAAAAATAAATGATACAAATGAACTTATATACACAACAGAAATAGACCCAAAGACAGAAAACAAACTTATGGTTACCAAAGGGGAAAGGGCAGAGGGATAAATTAGGAGTTTGGGGTTAATATACATACACTACTATGTATAAAATAGATAAACAAGAACCTACTGTACAGCACAGGGAACTACACTCAATATCTTATAATAATTTATAATGGAAGAGAATATGAAAAAGAATATATATACAGCATATATACGTATAACTGAATCACTTTGCTGTACACCTGAAACTAACATAACATTGTAAACCAGCTACACTTCAGTTAAAACATAACATTTTTTCAAAAAAGGAAAGAACTCTGCCATTTAGAAAACACTACTGGATTGTTAATGAATACGTAGAGAGGAGTGTACGTGGCCGCTGCCACATACCGACCCCCTTGCGGGTGTGATGGCAGGCGCCAGGACAGAGATCCATGTGCAGTATCGTTAGGCTCTCTAGACATTTCCACTTGCGTTAGAGGAAAGTAGGGAACGTGGCTAGAAAAGGGCCAGATTGGATGCGATACAGAATTACGATTTTTTTTTTTTTCCGATACGCAGGCCTCTCACTGCTGTGGCCTCTCCCGTCGTGGAGCACAGGCTCCGGACGCGCAGGCTCAGCGACCATGGCTCACGGGCCCAGCCGCTCCGCGGCATGTGGGATCTTCCCAGACCGGGGCGCGAACCCGTGTCCCCTGCATTGGCAGGCGGACTCCCAACCACTGCGCCACCAGGGAAGCCCCCGGAATTACGATTTTAAGCTGAGATGTGCTGTGATCAAGGTAGAATTTCAGGCTCTGAACAAAGAGTAAGGAAGGAATGGGGGATGGGGGTATGAAAGGGGGGCAGGACGCAGGGCGGCTGGGAAAGAGAGATGGGCTAGAGAGGGTACATCGGGAAGGACAGAGCAGGACCCGGTGACTGATGTGCTGTGGGCACAGAAGGAAGAGCCAAAGACAAAGAGGGTAAACCGGACAGACGAGGAGGCTGTGCCGCACCCGACCGCTGCAAAGCTTTTCCAGGTTTACACTGTGTCTCTAAGGTGTTAACTCATCCCGGAAGTGGAGTTCCGCCCCAGCTGAGCAGAGGAGTTGGCAGTGAACGGGGCAGTCTTTTGAGGATCTGTAGCAGCAGCTAGAAACCGTGGGAAAGCTTGGTTCTAGGGCTGGAAAATCGGAAGTTTTCTGCACCAAGGTAGCAGCTGAGATGAAAGAATGTCTACATCTCTGAGGGAGGAATTTTAAAGCTAAATGAGATGAAAACATCACAGCAACACTGCAGATAATAATAAGCAGAGGGAAGCTGTGTAAGAGACACAGAAGGAGTGGTCAGAGGGGCAGGGACAGAACAAGGATGTTGAACATTTCCAGGGGTGGGAGGAGAGTTTCTGGAAGGTCTACAGTGTTAGGAGCTCCGGACTCGGTCATTTGGTAACTCTGGACAATAAGATGGCAGTACTGACAGTTCTGCTGTGTGACAGACATATTCCTAAAAATCACCGCACTATAAAAAAACCTGCGTGATAAAAAACACAAGGTTTGTGGGGAAAATTGGGTCAGGGCACAACACTCAGAAATTCTGCCGTGACACATTACAAAAGGCAGGAGCAGAATACAAGTGATAGCACAGTCCTGCACATGTTACGTAGTTAAGGAACGCAAAAACGCAGCAGTGAGCGTGGCGTGTGGCACCTGACCTTGAAAAAGACCTGGAGGGAAGGGCTGCAGCTCTTGAGTTACTGTGAGTGATGGAAGGAGGGGGTCTGATGTCTGGTGAGAGGTTATAACTGAGATGCGGAGGGCGCAGTGCAGGACACACCCGGTGATCTGATGTAGCAGCTGGTGGGTGTGTGAGGTGGGTGTGTACCTTCAATTCACCCAGGTGCAGTGCTCTGCGCTCGCTAGTGTTTCTTGCCGTCAAAACCGTGCACAGGTAAACACAAAATCCGCGTTCAGTTAAAATTATCCCTTACTGTATTGATCACATGCAAATAAATTTGCATGTTCAAAACAAGTGTTATAACTGACTATAAAAGGGAGAGTATTTCAAGATCTACGCAATTTTCTTGTGAAGTAAAGTTAAACTCTCAGTATCTATCATAGTCAACTGAAGTATGCTTTTGGCATCATATGAGACCTCCTCCACACTGTATTCAACTATTTTAACAATCATTCCTTGCCAGAGAAGAGATGCCAAGTGCTGTGTAAATCTGGAGCAAATTATGAGCTAAGAGTGACCCAGAGTCCACATTCAGGAAGCCAAGAATTCTCTAGCTTTTCAACATGCTCTGATTCGTCATAAAGTTCACTGCAAAGCTAGGGTGGTATGTACCTAAGGGTGAGGCACGTAGCTCTCCTGTTACTTACCTTTTATCTGAGCTGTACGCTGAATCTTCATGCACTGTATTTCAGATCAAACCCCGTAAACTGAGATCCCATTTCACCTGTAAGTATCTAGCTGAATTTTCACATGATGAAAAGCCTCTCCTACCACAGTCAATGTCTCCATCTACCCCTTCTCACTCTAAATCAATATATAACCATATTCACACACTTAGAAAGGGCTGCATTTCACAGATTAAACTTCAAGTTTTAACTAAACAGTAGTTCCTGAAGTGAATTACCATGTCAATACAAAAGCAAAGAGACATTATGCTTATTATACACAGAGTAATACAGGTTTTGCCTGTACTCATCTAAATAGCAATTTGGATTCAGTATAAAATTCATGGAAATAAACAGTATCATGTAGTCAAAACAACCAGTTTATTGCTCTAGGTGCTTTCTTTTCTCCTAGTTGCTTTGGTGCCTAGTGCACTTGGGATGGACCAAACGTTTACATTGTGGGTATTTCTGAGAGGCACTTCCAGCATTAGCCACTAGAAGTCCTTAGTAATACACATTTGTAGGCTGAAGGAGAGCAGAAAGGAGCAAAGACAGAGAAAACACCATAAAGAGGAAATTAAGGCGGGGTGAAAAAAAGCACTATATAGAGGAATAAAAGAAAAAAGAACAATAAAATCACAGAGCCAGAGCTTAGAGGAATTAAAACAGTGAATGCACAAGGGTGATCTACCTTATTGAAAACCATCCTTCAAATCAGATAAGAAATTTTTATTTTATGCAGACAAGTTAATAAACTATAAAGCCACAACCAAACCTTTACGTGAAAGGAAGTCACTCATATTTCTAGATTAATTGAGACTTAGATTACTAGAAGTCTCCATGTTCCCAAATATATTTAAATAGGTCAGGGCTGGTGAAGCTCAGCAGTGCAGAATAGCACAGGGAAAACAGAAAAGGGCTCTGGAAAAGCTGGGAGTTCCAATAAACCAAGAGATGAGTTACGAACTCAATGTACAGGTTTTAAATGTTTATTCTACCATGAGTTGTTGGCAAAGTTTTAAATGTTCTGCATAGGTTTAGTTTCAGAAGTACACAGAATGTCAACAAGTCGAAAAGAATTTTGGTTTTCATCTTGTACTGCTTCTGCTGCCGTGTGATACGATACTCAGAGAAAACGAAAACTGTTGAAAATTGAGCAACAAAACAGAACCCAAGCTACCCTAAAAAGGAATTCCAACGTAACTATAAAACTATCCAGAAAAACTATGTAATAACTCCTACCACTTCACCTCATGCTGTGCTTTTTTCTGTGTAGACAGCACGTATATAGTAAGTTCACACGCACTCAAATGATAATAAGCCTCTTATTTCTCCGTTTTATGACCAACCTCACACCATCAGAAGTTTCCTTAGGGAAGAACTCGGGATGTTACATGTCATTTTGCACATGATTTTACTGTGGGAAGCCTTAGTCCACATTCTCATGCTAAACAGGCTACTTTATAGCACAAGATGAATCATGCTGCACCACGGTGACCTCACGGGTGCACGCATACCCCATCCTCCCCAGGGCCCTTGGTCACAGGCAGCCTCTCAACGCTGTAAAACACTTCTCCGATTTTCTCAACTATAGTAGCGATGTGCTTACGTGACACCCTCGTACCATCTGAGCATGAAATTTAAGTGCACCTTGTGCTCAAATACCCTCTGCGGCCATGACGGCAGGAAAGGATATGAGTACGGGAGGGGCTTAGCAGCTGGGAAAGGAGCTTTCCACTAGGCCAGGAGGCAGCCAGGGTGTCCAGTAGGGATGCAGTCTACAGCCGGCCACTTGCTTCTGCTTCCAGTAAATGTCTGGGAGGAGGGAAAGGCGGGGCAGGGCACCACTGTGACTTCCCCAGTCTTCGAAGTTTTAAAGAATTTGAGTGCAGAGGCTACATCTTTGATGGAGGGGAGTGTCTCCAAAGAACTGATGAGACTGGTTTAAAACCTGGCCTAAGGGCTTCCCTGGTGGCGCAGTGGTTGGGAGTCCGCCTGCCGATGCAGGGGACACGGGTTCGTGCCCCGGTCCGGGAGGATCCCACGTGCCGCGGAGCGGCTGGGCCCGTGAGCCATGGCCGCTGAGCCTGCGCGTCCGGAGCCTGTGCTCCGCAACGGGAGAGGCCACAACAGTGAGAGGCCCGCGTACCGCCAATAAATAAATAAATAAATAAAACCTGGCCTAAGTCTTCCCTGCAGGAGAAAAGGGGAACTCGAGCTCGTTAAAGCCAACTACTCAGTGAGCAAGCTACTTCCGGAGACTGTATTAGGAACCTCTGGATGCTACATAACTCTTTCAAGAGACCAAGGACCATTTAGAGTTCTGACATGCTCATTTAAAACTATTATTATGAGGGACTGCCCTGGTGGTCCAGTGGTTAAGACTCTGCCTTTCAATGCAGGGGGCGTGGGTTTGACCCCTGCTCAGGGAACAAAGATCCCACATGCCTCGGGGTGCAGCCAAGAATTTTTTAAAAAAAATAAAAATAAATAAAACTGTTATTACGAAATTAATTAAATTTCAAAAGATACAGTTTGAATTAAACACAGTTCCACTTTTATTACCATCTACTTATATCAAGGTTTTTCTCCAAGGGGATCAAGGTGATTTTCAAACTCCTAATTAACAGACAGTAATTCAACCATAGTCTTACTGTAAGGTGTCATTAGTTTCTCTCAGGTCTGTGATAGCTAAGTCTAGATGTTAGTTAATAGAGGAAAGCAATTGGAGACTTCTCTGTACTAAAGAGCATTATTTTTGAGCCCAGTAAAGAGTCTGCAGTACTCTGGAACAGCAGAGCTAGGAGGGGGGCAAGAACCACTCGACCAGCTACTACAATATTTACGGCCTTTCTGGTGTCAACAACAGAACTCACAGGCTCCTGCATCTTCCCCTTTCTGAGTAGAGAGGCAACTCCCCACGCAAGGTGGTGGGAAACCTAACCTTCTGCTTTTCACTTTGCAACTTTAAACCTGCCTTTATGAAACGGAGTAACCACGTCTCCATATACAGCAAAGCTGCTACGGTGAAGTTCAAGTGATGCTAAGATATACACACAGAGAAGTCTTAGAGCATCAAGAGCTGCTTGTTTCTAGCCTTTGAACTCATACTGACATGATAATGAGTACCGTGTTTTGAGAATTTCCCATGCCCTGGGCTACTTACATGTGATCTCACCCCCTGGGAGGCGGTGAGACCCTGCCCGTTCTACAGATGAAGAGGCGACGTGCCCGGTCACAGAGTGCGCACCAGAGCAGGGACTTCTCACGCTCAGGGCTCATATTCTTTGCTGGCACCACCATCCCCCAAGCCCCCACTCACCTACTTCCAGGGTGCAGGCAGGGTCCCCCTTCCTCCCCCAATTGCTAGTCCCAGCGTCTCTGTGCAAGAACGATCTTGTACACACGTGTTCACACCCATGCCCACCTGCCCAGGGCTGTGTGAACTTACAACTGCACTCACGGAGATGTGTCCTTGGCAGAACACACCAGGGCACATGTCCTGTGCCCTGGGAATCAGCTCACAACGCAGGTGAGAGAAGGACCAGCACAAAGCCTAGCCAAGGTGGACTCACAGCCCGCGGATACTGCGTGCGGGGTCCGGGTTTCCTTCCCCGGGAGCACAGCAGTGTGGTACCCAGCAGGGCCCGCGAGCGTCGGGATGAGGGGTGTGACAACTGAGGGACGGTGGCGGTCTGGCATTCAGGGACTTCTCGTTTGGCCCACCAGGAGCCCATGCCCACCTGCTACCTCACGTGGCACTCAACTTCTCAGCATGCTTTGGAAAAGCATGAAACGCTCTTCGTATAGAAGCCATGTTCCCATCTCAGCGGCCTTTGCTGAATCAAGCAGCTCTCCTGTCTGGCCTCCTCTCCCCTTCATTCCTCAACCCTAGGGGTGTGTCCTCCTTAGGACCCATGAATCTTTAAGAGTAGGGCATTGCAGACAGGGCAAAGAACCCTCTGGTAAAGGGCAGGGAAGACTGAGGATCTGAATAAGAGGTAAATGGTCTGGGGACCTGAGACGCTCATAGCTTCCTTCCTCCCAGCTGTCCCAGGCCTGGCCTCCTGCCTCAGGCCCTGCCCTTCGCACAGGCATCTGGAGCTGTCCAGGAACCTCCTCTTCCTGGACCGGCACAGGTGCCACTTACCACCTTAGGACGGACACGGTGAGACCCTCTGGTACTGAGACTGGAAGGACAGTCACTCCACCCTCTAGCCGTCACCAGCCCCAAACCTAACGCTCCCAAGAAAGGCTTTCCGTGCACGCGTAAATGAGCCAAGTTCAGGGAAATGTAGGTACTCCGGGACCTAGATGTAGGGCGGGAAGGACACCTGATATCTGTGTCCTCTAGATCAAGGGCATTTTCTTTCACTCATTCATTCATTCACTCATTCGTTCATAAATATATTTTGAGTGCCTGCCCTGTGGCAGGCTCCGTCGTGAGAACACAGTGATGAGCGGGACACACAGGGTCGCAGCCACCCGGGGGTTCAGATCTGGGGGAGAGAGAGAGAGAGGTACCTTAAGAAAAGGAATCAAACCAACGAATGTATAATTACAGGTTGTGATGAGTGTAAGAAAGCAGCAAAGACCCTCCAGTCCCACCCCCAGCCACCGTGGGAGAGGGTCTGGGTTGGGGCTTCACCTCTAGGTGGAGGTGGAGAGAGCTTTAAATAGAATGTGGTTAGTACTGCCTGGATTTTATAATTCTAGAGAAAGCCCTCCTTCCCGCCTTAGGGGAAGGTGAGAGGAAACTAGGGGTTTTCAGAAGAGATGCAGAGCCTGCCCACCCGCTCCACCCAATTCCCCTTTCTCTGCCCTCCCTTCCCCCTCCCCTAACAAGAAATGCTTGACCTGAGCATGGCTTAAACTCAATCCTTAGACGGCTCGTTTGTCGTGCCTCATTACCAAGCAGCGCAATCATGATTATACATCTCGCTAAATACATGTGAACTAAAGTTAGTTACAAATTTTACTGGATTATAACACAAGACTCTGGTCGACTGTCACCATTTTTTTGCTGCAATAGCACGCTGTCCTCGTGGGCACCGTAAGCAAACTGGAATTTTCACAGGCTTTCCTTTCCTAGTTCCCGCCTCTGGTGTTTATAGTTCTGACCGTCAAACACTAACAAGTAGTTTTACTTCTTCAGGGGTCCACTGCCTCTTCCGGGACAGAACTCAGGGGCCCTCCTCCTACTGGGGTAACAGAGTAAAATGATGTTCTATGGATCTACATTCAAATCGCACTAAGTACATTATTTAAAAAACAAGAAGAAAGAAAACCTTTAAAGTCATGATTTAAGCTGGCCAAAGTGAATCTGGAAACCAGGGCATCAAAACACCCTAAGGACTTTTTCTGTGATCCTCTTTTTGAGGGGTTGGCAAACTTTTCCTGTGAAGGAGCAGACAGTAAATATTTTAGGCGACTGCCGTCACAATGTGAAAGCAGACACAGAGAATGCGTGCTCTAACAAAATTTCCTTATGGACACAGAGGCTTGAATTTCATATGATTTTTACATGTCCTGAATTTTTTTTTTTTCGACCATTTAATATGTAAATACCATTTTAAGCCTGCAGCCCGTACACAAATGGGTGGTGCCGGCCAGGCCCACAGGCCAGCGTTGCCTGACCCTGCTCTAAAATGCCACACCATGCATCACTTGGTGAAACTGGACTAAAAGTATTCCAGAGAATATAGTTTGACATGCTACATGCACATTTTAGAACAGAACATGAAAAATCAAGTGCGGTTGGTATTTTAAAAGCATAAACGTATGTTATATGTAAACGAAGGAGAAATTTGGCCACAGAGAACTGTAACATTGGTCAAAGACTTTCACAGACTTATAACATAGCTAGACGTTAGTTTTAGGAAGTCAGCTAAAAATGAGTAACTTCCATCTTGGTTACATTTAGCTAAATACTCAAAACAGCTATCTCTATTCACAAAGACAGATTTTTTTTTTTTTTTTTTTTGGCTTTTGGCTTTTGGCACCAGATAAGTGATTATTCAAAGCTAAAATTATTTTGTGCCATATAATGACATAAATGATGGTATCACTCCATTTAATCTCTCTCTGGTATAGGAGTTTAATAATTATAAAGAAAACTAGAATAATCAACATTGGTTTCAAAGAAAATACTTCAAGATTTCCATAAGTAGATAAAGGACTTCCTGTATAAAATCTGCACATAAAAATCTATAAGAGTTAGCCCTAAAGATGTGACTAATACTAAAAGTAGTAGGGAAAGAAATGTTTTAAACTACTTAACATGTTATTTTTAAGTTAATTGATAATCAAGCTTGTAGAGTTAAACTTAACTCTTAACATATCATACTGTCCACCCACTGAGTTGACTGGGAGAGCAATTTTCTTATGGTTCAGAATTTTAAATGCCTTAAGTTAGAAAAGACTTAAAAACCATTATTAAGTGCTATTTTTATCCCCGATAAATTCATGTGGTAGTAAAATCAGATTTCTGCTGTCAAGGGTGGTTATTTTAGTGGGGTGGGTGGCATTAATTATTTCCTAGCAATCTGGGGGAATACAAGTGAACAGAATGAAAACCAGGAACCGTTAAAATAGAATAATAAGTGACAGTTCCTGCGGTCCCCACTGGCATAGCGGTTAATGTGTATGGTGGAGAGTTACCACCAGACAAGTGCCGCTTAGAGGGGTTTGGTGAGGCTGGGGGTGAGCCCTCCCCACTACACAAAAATAGAAATAATGAATCCGTAGGCAGTGCTGAATTTTATTTCTCTTATAAACCTGAAGTCAAATGTAACATATCAACAAAATATATGCTTAAAGCTTAGAAAGGGCCAAATATTACTGTCAGGAATACATCAAGTTGCAGAGAAAAATCACTACTGCCTCATTATTCAAAAGACTGTGGAAAAACACCTTTAAAAAATTTCTTCCAGGTCATGACTAGGGACAAAAAAGACAGGAAAAATAGGTCAGAAATGAGTACATCCTACTGCCAAGAAGTGATGCCAGAAGGTGGCCCAAGTAAGTGTCAACAATTACATGTAGTACTCAAAAAAATTCTGAAATATATGATCTTTCATATAAAATGGTTATTTTGATAGTTAAATTTTCATGGAGCAGATTCCATCCAAAGTATCCCATTTCTTAGAGAGTTGTCTTCTAAAATGTGATTGCACATCCAGAGACTACGTGTCCATGAAAACAGAGGAGACTCATCACTACATTTACAAACCAATCTATGTACCACCACTAACAATTTTCTAGAGGTATCTGAGTAATTTCAATCTTTCCAACTCAACTCTGAATGGGATTCGCAACGCTGCCGATTTTCTCAATGGAAAAGCATTCGCTTCTCTAAACTATATAAGAATGGGTGTCAATAAATCAAGTTAAGCTCCAGTGAATGGATCTTGCATTTGCCAAGTCAGGGAATGATATCAGAATATCGAGATGCTAAGCAATAAAATTCTGTTATCACTGCAACTTACATCCTTTCTAAACTTCAACCTGAATACAGACAATGATGGGACACAACGAAATATTAAACAATTCATCTTTTTGATGAATCTTTGACAGAAGAAAAATACTTCTAAAAAAAAGGTTCACGTGTGTGATTCTTACTGGTTAGTTGTAGCCAGCACTGCTAAAATAATCACACAGGCAAAACATCCCCATTTAACTGGCTGGAGAATGTTCTGAATCCCACGTGGAGCTGACAGCAGGGGCAGCCGCAGGCTCAGGTGGCAAAGGCAGCCACCTTCCTGAGCGGGATGAAGAATCACCATGGGCTTCACACCCCCAACTCCCCATCTGGTCAGAAACCGCCACCCTAGGAAAACTAAGATAAACAGTGAAGGTGCATTTCCTGGGTCCTCCAGTGGGGTGTGGCCCAGAGAGTGCTGGGTGTTTCAGAGTAGAGTCCGCATGTAGGGGGCTCCAAGGGTTCTGTCCCAGGACAGCTTACAACGAGGGAGAGGAACACAATGATCTCTCAAAGCAGCCAGCACAGGCTGGCACAGCTCCCTCTGTCCCAACGGCACAGGTCAGAGGGTCAATGAGAGACGCAGCTCCCCTCTGAGTCCAAGGTCAGAGCAAGCCAGAGGGCTCCCAGACACCAGGGGGGAAGCAGGCTGAACGCATCAGTGAGCCGTGAAAGGCAGGTTCTAGACTGGCCAGTCTTCACTTTTGTGGATCTGAAAGGACTCACAACTCACAAGCCGCTAAAGACATATAAATTATCACACACCAAAAGCCAACTCAGTCCTTTGTTTCTTTTTTTTGAGGGGGGTATGCGGGCCTCTCACTGCTGTGGCCTCTCCCGTTGCGGAGCACAGCCTCCAGACGCGCAGGCTCAGCGGCCATGGCTCACGGGCCCAGCCGCTCCGCGGCATGTGGGATCCTCCCGGACTGGGGCACGAACCCGTGTCCCCTGCATCGGCAGGCGGACTCTCAACCACTGCGCCACCAGGGAAGCCCAGTCCTTTGTTTCTTGATCATCACTTTCCTGTTTGAAAAGGATTTCCGCCACAGAGGACAATCACATCCACAAAACTGGCTGTAGACACAGTACCACGCCGTGCACACCACAACAGTGATCACAAACTTCAAGATGTCAAACAGATTCTAGATGCTGTAAAAAGTGTTCTCTTCAAGAAAGGGCTATATATTATTAATAGTGTTTGATGCATGTTTCAATAGCAAATCAGAAATTCTGATTCTGGAAAACTTCAATTGCTACAAGACTATATGCATGAGATACATCTCCCTACAGTTATTTCCCCCCTTTTTTCCCTCTCTTGGCAATTACTAGGCTTAACATAAATGCTTCATCAATCCCAACATGCCAAAGGGAGGCCACATTTCCAAGATGCTCTAAGAAGAATGTTATTCACTTAACAACACTAGTCAAAGTATTCAGACTCCATTTCTCTTGATGATCATTACATAATCCCTAGTTCTTACAGCTGGCACATCAGACTTCTGACTCTGCCTCAGCACCCGGGTCTCTCTCTAGGTGATATTTCCAGAAGTTTATCTTTCTGGGAATCCAGGAGATGAAGTGCCGTGGGGAGGGAAAGGCTGCCAGCTGCATGGCGACAGCAGTGGGAGGTGTAAGGAGGAGAGTGTAAAGCTGTTTCTTTCCCAGAGATGTTGCCATAGTTTATAAATCATTTTGCCCTGGGGCTTTCCACCTACTCAAAGAGCAAGTTTCAGAGCCTGGGTGAAAAGCAGCTATCTTGTAAAAACAAAGACACTTCTCGGTTTTAAAGGTCAGATTAGATTTTTATTTGGGTTCCCACCAAAACGACAGGCTTGAAAGTCAGGATCTGTCAAGGAGAAACTCTTTTCTAAATTATTTTAACATATCAAGGAACAACACATGTAGGTCCCAAGAGCATCACCCCTAGGGTAGAGGAGATGCCCCTCCACCGACCACGGCTGGGCCAAGCGTTTGCAGCCCTAGGACAGGATGAGGAAAGGGGAAGTGGAGGGGACATTGGGAGCCCGCCTCTTGGAGCCTTGAGGACGGAGGACGGAGCCAGGAAATCCCTGCGCTGCACACACCAGCCCCAAGGTGCACTGGGGTGGGCGGTGGTGAGCTTTAGGACGTTCTTTAGCAAGGGCACAGAAAGGAGACTTTCTGCAGCTGCACCCTCTCCAGGCAGCTAGTGGCCACTCTTAGAGGAGCTGAGGGAAGAGAGAAAGTCTGAGAGACGGAGCATTTTACCTAAAGAGTCAAGCAACCACAACCCAAAATGGATAATGTGAATTAAGGCAATGGATCAGGGTTACGAAATGGAACTAAAATTGAGGGGCACTCACCTGCCCCTAAGAGAGCTGGGAAAGCTGCATTTCCTTCCCCATCTGGGCCGAGTGTGTGGTCTGAACTCAGTCTCTGCCCCACAGGCATGAGGTGACAACAGGCTGAAGAACCTGGAAGTCGGCCAGCACTGCTGTCTCCACTCGGCCCAATTCTGTTTATTCGAAGCCTAGTGGGGACAGGAAGTTGACCAAGCAAACCAGGATAAGGAAGGCAAATGCTTCTTCCCAGCCTTGACCAGCCGCTGATGCTCGCGGCGACTGACCAAGAAAACCACGTCTGTTATTGACAGAGGACGCTCAGAATTTGAGAGATGTACACGGACTTTTAAAAGATGTCCTGGGGACTTCCCTAGTGGTCCAGTGGCTAAGACTCCATGCTCCCAATGCAGGGGGCTCGGGTTCGATCCCTAGCCGGGGAACTAGATCCCGCATGCATGCCACAACTAAGAGTCCACATGCCACAAGGAAGATCCCACACGCTGCAACTAAAGATCTGGCGCGGCCAAATAAATGTTGAAAAAAATGTCCTGGTGGGTCTTTGACAGAAAGAAGAACTCAGAAAACAACTTAAGGAGGTAACTTTAGCCACTGAAGAAACAAAATAAGTTATTTCTAGTCAAGAAGAGAATATATCAAAAATAAACACTGAAGGAATAATACAAGAGCAAAATCCCACATTCACGTGGGATCTGATGGGAACGTGGGAAGCAATCCCTCTCCTCTTGCACAGGAAGAAAACAAGACTACAGCACTTCAGCGATCTTAAGTTTTATCAAAAATGTAGTAGTGTTCTTCTGCATAATGCATCTGCTTACAAGGAAGTTCCCTAACTTTTCTGGAGCCTTAGGTTCCAGATATATTACATACATATTTCCTACCAGATTCAGTGAAATAAGGCGTTCGAGAAATAAGCAATCTTATTCTGCCCCCTTCAGAAGCAACAAAAAGGCTCTAACAGAGAAGTCAAACTGTGGGAGACCCCACCAAACACATGGCCCCGAGCCACAGCCCCATAACCGCTCCCCAGGTGGCTTGGTTCAAGGGCTGAAGTGATGCCAACAGCAGGCTCCCGTTTCTCGTCTACCAGTACGGTGGGACAGCGCCGCAGTCGCTCAGGAATTGTAAACTGCAGAATAGTATCTGCAGTTGGTGCGTCAGATGGTACAGTGGCTCGCTTCGTACTTTATCACTTCTCGTCTGAAGACACCATCTGACAACGTGTGGGACTCTGTTAAGGTTTGCATCTCTGTCCTCCCAGAGAGTCTGGGGCTGGGTATCAAATTAACTGGTAAAAAGCAGCCGCTGGTGAAGGCTCTTTCAAGGGGATTGCCAGCCCCTAAAATGCTACTGTTTCGCAACTGTTCTTGCTTAGTATCTGCAGGTGTGTGTTTCGCAACTGTTCTTGCTTAGTATCTGAAGGGGTGTGTGTGTGTGTGTGTGTGTGTGTGTGTGTGTGTGTGTGTGTGTAAGAATACTTCTACATATGTGTCCCTCGATGGTTTCTGTGGAGACATGTAAAACATGAAAAGTGGAGGAGAGATACAGTCGTGCAATCACCACGTGCATATCACACCGTGAAGCACCATCTCCCCTAAGTTTCTCAATCTCCCTGCTTCTGGTGGCTGAGTGGCAGCCTCTACAGCTGCTCTGATGATACGAGTGATACCATCATCACACTCCATCCTGTAAACATTACTTTTCCCTTCCTGTGGGGTTGGCAGTCGCTCTGAAGTGGGTCAGCTGTATGGTTTCGATGATGCCAGAGAAACCGTTTTGGAAATGTCACTGGCTGGACCTCCCCTGTCACTGAATTAAACTCGAGGCTTTGGGTTTCTGCACTTCCCCCTGTAGCAGGGTACATTCACCTTTCCCTAATCTGTCTTTTTTTCCCCCTCTTTGTAGCTCAGTCTTATCCCAAGGCATAATACTCTATTTTTCTACAGTTATAAAAATTGGGAGAGTTGACACCTCCAATTAAAAGATGCTTTTAATGTCAAGTTCTGAGGCAGGAGAGTGATAAAAGCAGCCACAGAGGAGATGGGGATCAATAATAACCTTATCACAGATGATCTCTGCTTGGTCCAGATGGGCAGACTCCATCAATTATGAAGTGTGATTTGTCTCTTCCCTGCATTAAGCAGTGGCCAGAGAAAATACAGGAACCCATACCAACAACATAGAGCAGAGCACTCCTGATGCTGCATGCTGACTGCCAACATATCTGTGTAAGAAAAAAACCCTTCGTTTCACATATTTTATTTAAAGGACCTTGTTTTATTTAAGAAATATTTAAAGCCATGAGGTAGAAGGGACGATCCAGTAACTTATATAAAAATATTCACAGCAAGCAAATAACATGCTCCTAGACAAAGCATCTTGTTCCTTTTTTTTTAAACACTAAAAACTACTGTTCTCTACTGGATAAATGGATTCCTCAGAGAGTGCTTTCTTAATTAAGTGTGAAGGCAATTAAAATCAAGATTTTTGTGAAGCTGTAAAAGATGGAAACAAATTAATTTCAGATAGAAAGCAGAGACAAAGGAACGGCAATGACAGGAATGAATTCATGGGTAATCTCCGAGCAGCTACGGCTGCTCGAGAGTCCGCCACTGTGTATGTGAACAGCCGTGCTCTCTGTCACAGAGAGCTGGGCATCCTTTTCTTTCCTTTTTCCTCTTCTCTCCTTTTCATTCCCTGGGACTTCATCGTCAATGTACTTACAATGACTGAAGCATATTCCGTAGTGCAGAAAAATTGTAGCAAAACCAAGGAAAAAGACTTTTTTTCTTTAAAAAATATTTATGTGATAAGGACACTTAACATGAGATCTACCCCTCTGAACAAATGCTTACCTGTACAATGCATTACTGTTGACTAGAGGTACAAGGTGCTACTGTACACGGGTCTCTAAAACTCCTCCACCTTACTTACCTGAAACTTCATGCCTGTTGATTAATAACGTCCTATCTCCAGCGCCTGGTAACTCCCAGTCTAGTCTTTGATTTTATGAATCTGACTATCTTAGATACCTCATTTAAGTGGAATCCCGCAGGGCTTGTCTTTCTGCGTCTAGCTTCTTTCACCGAGAATACTGCCCTCAAAGTCCAATGAAAAAATTTTAAAGAGAACTTTCTTTTTATGTAACACTCCACAAAATATTTAAACTCCCAGTGTTTTCTCTCAGTCAAGGAAGAATGTCGACATCTTGGTCTCTATTTGTTAGCACAGATCTCATAACATTTAAAAAAATTTAAGCGTAAAGCAGACGGTAAATCTGAAACTAATAAGCAAAGATAGCTGGAGAGCTGAATCGTTACTTTCATCAACATTAAAAAGGGTGGTAAAAACCACTTTCGTATAAAAAGATGATGATGACGGGAGAGGGGAAGCCTGAAGTGGTCCTGAAGCCTCCCGGCAGATCATCCCAGGAGCACTGTGTGTTACGGAGTGGGGACCCGCTCACTCACCAGAATCCCTTACTCAGGTTACGTAATCCTTATCTTCTCCAAACCAGCCTTTAAACACGTGAGAGAACGAGCTCAACTGTGATATGTGATTCTCAACAGTGGATGCATTCAAGTTCACTGACACACACTTTCAAGTAAAACACTTAAATTTTCTGTTTTCTGAACTAATAATACAAAAGATCTATTCAGGTACTTATAATCAGATTCCATTGAGTGGAACTCAATCTGTTGAATACAGTCTTCCTTATTTTAAGCTCATCGGATCTGCCTTTTAACATACGCCGAAGTATGCAAGACGAATTCTTCTCCACCTTCATGGGGGGAGCAAGAATCAGAAATACGGCACCTGGGACTTCAAGGGCCCCACGTGAACAACGTCAGATCATGATCATTGGCGCTATCCGGGCTTTAGATTCATCAGTCATCCACACACCACACATGGCTCATCTTCCTGATCTGGACTGCAGGGCAAAAACTGGACAAAGAGACTAGTCAGGTTCTAACCCTGCCATTAGAACCATTAATGGTTCTGCCATTAATCTGATGCACCACTGGGTTTCCATTTTCTCATCTGCAAAATAAAGACGCTCAGCAGGCGGCCTCTGAGTTCTCTTTCACCCCTACCCTCCCACAGTCCATAATCTTAATTCTGAGCATGGCTCTTTGCTGCTCAAAAATGTGCAAGAACTCCCACGGTCCACGCTTGAATTTCCTAGAACACGTGCTTCCCATTTCTGAGAGCGTTTCACCCTGTGAACTCAGCCTGCAACAGTCTCCTTTTCTTCACCTGCTGAAATCTGAGGTGTTCTTAAGGGTCAGAGGCCAGTATTTCCTTGAAGTCTTCCTAATTCCTAAACTTGAAACTGACCGTTCTCTCCCATGAACATCCAAATAATCTGTTTACATATATATATATATATATATATATTTTTTTTTTTTTTTTTTTTTTTTTTTTTGCGGTACGCAGGCCTCTCACTGCTGCAGCCTCTCCCGTTGCGGAGCACAGTCTCCAGACGCGCAGGCTCAGCGGCCATGGCTCACGGGCCCAGCCGCTCTGCGGCATGTGGGATCTTCCCGGACCGGGGCACGAATCCGTGTCCCCTGCATCGGCAGGCGGACTCTCAACCACTGCGCCACCAGGGAAGCCCTGTTTACATATTTTAACACATCTCTCTATCATCTATCCTCTCACTATCTCTGGATATGTTTCATCTCTTCCACTAAACTGTGAACTCCTCCAGGGAAGAAAAGCCTCCCTTGTGTGACCACACAGTCACTCCCACTCTCCAGACCAGTCCCTCCCTATTTCTCCCCCATCTGCCTGATCTAAGAAGGTGTCTGTGTTTTTCTTCCTCTGTTCCCGGGTGGCTTTGACACCCGCCTTCCTGAGCAACGTCCCAGCCTCAAACCTCACCACTTCCGGGATCCAAGGAGGGACGACAAATAGGGCAAAAAACCACAATTTGGGCCACTCTGAAGACCTGTTCATTGGTGGGATCACAAGAGCCATTAGGACAATCTCGGGGCCGTGGGCAGGGTGACCACACAACTAATTATCTAAACAGGGACACTGTTAAGGGTTAAAGGGAGAACTATTAATAATTATGCTGGGACAACAGGTGTACAAGCAGGGTCTGTCCCAGGCAAATGGGGCTGCAGGCCACCCTGAGCGTGGGCCCTCTTTCCTAGCCTCCACACCGCCTTACACAGTGTCCACATTTCCACAATCAGCTCCTTCCCTGCACTCTCCTTTTTCACAAAGACACTGGCATATTTCAGCTACAACTCGTTTATTAATAAGAGTTTAGACAGAAATATAGTCACAATCTTGACAGCATAAATACATATCTGTACACTCTTAGGAGATACCGCAATCCTGTCCTCACTGGAGGGCAACTTCAGCAGTGCAGACTCGCAGTGACACAGGACTTTGTGGGGAGGGGTGGATTTCTCAAACTACGCTTACTTCTCATTTGGAGTCTGCAAACTATAAATGGGAAGTCAGTGAAATGAAATAAGATCTTATTTCGAAGGCTAATTTTGGGTTAAGCTCAATATAACAAACGTTACAAAAATAAAGGCTATCCAGGACCTTATGACGTTTCCCATCAGTATTTCATCTATTCTTTAGCTAGCTTTAATAAATTAGTTGTCAGAAGGTGAGAAATAATTAAGTCACTAATAAATGGACTATAAAATATTACAAGAGCTATAATATTGCCGTAGCAATATGACAACCTTTAAAATGCAAATTATAAACATTTGAATTTAATTTTAAGTACTTTATAGCTTAGTTTAGCAGGTGGAATGAAAAAGAGAGCAAATCAATAAAGCTAGGGGTATGACGCAGCCCAGCTATGTCAATCAGACATTATGTAAAACTAATTTCACAACTTTAAAAACTTAAGCAAGCCAACTGTCTTATCATTTCTACAACAACACAATTGTAAAGTTATATGTAGATAAGAGTTACATAGTAAATGTTATCATGGGCCAGCCCAGGGAGAGGAAGGGGCGGGGGAGTAATATGGTGGGCAGTGTGTCCACCCAGCTATGGTCCCACTCCCGCTGTGGGCTCAGCCTGGACTAGCGCCTGGGTACCGACCCTTCCAGTTAACACCTCCCTGGGGCACCACATTCCACTCTCAGGAAGGTCCTGTTAAAAAGGTTACCATGAAGAAATGTCACTGCGTGACCAGTAACACACCTGAGCCGGTAAGTCATCTTAGATGTTGGTCAGTCACGTGGGTCTGCAAAATGTCTAACGATTTTATTTGTGGCTTAAGTTTAAAAAGCATTGACAAATATCAGCCACTTCTTTGGGCTTCTTCTCATGAAACCAACTAGGTAGCCTGAGGCACAGCATGCAAGAGCTCTTCAGACTTTTCCATTTAACCTCTTTTTCCTATCTTTCCATCTTTTCCCCCCAAAGGAATCTCAGCATAAGCTTCTTTGTTTTGTTCCCCAGCTGCCATCCTAGCAGACTGGATGGCTCCCTGAGGACAGGGACCCCTTATGCTCATGCCTGTGGCCCCTCCAGCACCCAGCACAGCGCTCCCCCAACCCATGTTTACAGACGCATTTGCCCCTGGCCGTCCTTCTTTCTGAAGGGTGACTGTCACTCCCTGCAGTTTGCCTGCAGTGTCCAGTGTTCCGTCCTTATTTATCTTACATCACCGTGAACTCTAAGCTGGAAAGAGCAGGGAATAATAAGCACCTGCTACAACGTGTGGTTATTGCATTGGAACTCAGGAAAAAGATCAAATACCACTTTTTCTTAAGGTAACGAACTGATAAGCTGTTTAAAATACTGCACTCTTATTATAGGTGGGAATGTAAATTTGTATAGCTACTAGGGAAAACAGCATGGAAGATCCTCAAAGAGTTAAAAACAGGACTACCATAGGATGCAACAATTCCGCTTTTCAGAATATATCCTAAGGTAACAAAAACACTAACTCAAAAAGATACATGCACCCCCATGTTCATAGCAGCATTATTTACAATAGCCAAGATATGGAAGCAACCTAAGTGTCTATGGATAGATAAAGAAGTTGTGAGATATACATATATATATATATATTAAAATATGAGGAGATCCTACCATTTGCTACAACACAGATGAACCCTGAAGGTATTATGCTAAGTGTAATGAGTCAGAGAAAGACAAATACTGTATGACCCACTTATATGTGGAAACTAAAACAAAACAAAACAAAAACAAAAAACCAAACTCATAGAAAAAGAGATCAGATTTGTGGTTACCAGAGGTGAAGGGTGCAGACAGCGAGAACTGAAGGAAGGTGGTCAAAAGGTAGACATTTCCAGTTATAAGATAAATAAGTCCTAGGAATGTAATATACACCATGATGACTGATACACAGAAAACTTAAGAAAATAAATCCTAAGACCTCTTATCACAAGAAATTTTTTTTTCCTTTCCTCTCTTCTTCCTTCTTTTTATATGAGAAGATGGATGTCAGCTGAGCCCACTGTGGTAATCATTTCACAATATGCATAAATCAAACCATCATGCTGTACGCCTTAAACTTATACATGAGTGTCAATTATTTCTCAGTAAAACTGGGGGAAAGAAAGAGCAAAAGAAAAAAAAAAAGCTGCATGCTTCTGACTTGGACTTCCAGGTCTTATGCACCCAAAGATTTGGGTGAACAAGGCTAAGACGTGAAGATTAAGAACAAAAATCCTTCCAAACTTTTGTTTTTGGAAATAGTACCCCCTGGTCAAGACAATTTGTCAAATAGGGCATACTATGTCCATCACCCTTTGGAAAGCCACTGCCAGCAAACAAAAGGCCCCACACAGTCCTGCAGTGAAGACATCTGATTAATTTTGCTCAAACCAGTATTTCCCTAAATTATTTCAACATGGAACCCTTTCTCCCATGTGACACTTATTAATATCCTAAGAAACCAAGGTTCCTCAGCAGACACTGTGGGAAATGCTGGCCTAAACCATTTTTTTCTTTCCTGGAAATTGTATAAATCCCTCTGAATTGCAGTTTTCAGGTCAACTTACAGAATAGTAAAAGAAATATATTTCTGTAAGGTTTACAATGCCACTCCTGATTTGTCTTAGACCACAGCAGGCTACCTGAGAAGCAGCCTTGAGTTCTGTGGTCTGAGCTCCTGCTTCTCGTGTGGAGGAGGTGGTGGGTGAGGCCTCTTACCTCTGAGCACCCGGCCGGTACAGGCTGACAGCCTCGCCCATCTGGGAGGGGAGTGTCCAGCACCACCCTTAACCCTGACCGCAGGGGAGGACCTGCGGTGCTCACTGGCGTTTTGACAACTTCAGCTACACTGCGAGCTTGAAACGGTGTTGTTCACTAACTCATCCCTCAGAGTTACGATAAATCAAAAAGTACAGCGAGAGCAGGAAGCGATTAGGAAAACGCAAGATAGACCTTAAGGGCAAAAATGCAATATTCTAGGTGTCCTGAGGATTCCTCATTAACGCTAAGCTGATTACCAATCACAGGCGTCACAGAGCAGCTGCTATAAGGAAGGAAAACTTTGCACAATAGAGTCATGTAGTGGAAGCACCTGCCTCTGATGGTATTTAAAGTGTATTTTTGGAAAAAAAAAACTAAATTTCTCACCTTTACCAGTTTGAAAACAAAATAAAAATGAGTGACTCAATGGCTGATTACAGGGAAAGGTTAAAAAAATTCTCTCCTATATATATGTGGAAAATAGGGTATGCTTTAGAAGTCAATTCAGATACATTCTTGAAAAGCTGTCTGAATCCTGCTTTCTAAAATAGCAACAACAAAACACTAAAGTCTTTCAAATACAGCAAGGTCAGGGGAATAACTTTTCCAGCACAGGTAAAGGAAGCCTGAACTAGGAAAGCACACCTCAGCAAGAGCTCCTAAGCATGGCGGGGTACTGTCCTAAGACACCTCCCTCCCCTGGGCTCCATAAAAGTGCAAAGAGCCACTCACCATGTCGTAAGTTGTTACGATCTTTTTCAGAACCTCGGGCACGATTCCCTGCAACTCCATGGTGGGATACTGCTCGCTGAGATTCAGGACCACCAGGGGCGTGTTATCAGGTCCCAGGAAGCGGGGAGACACCGCCAGCATGCACTGCATGAGGTTGGCTACGGAGGAGAGGCCACACAGCTCCTTGAAGGACACCACTGCATTCTGCTCAATGGAAAGAAGAAGGCGCTTTGTAATTCACCAGGGTTTTAATTTCTCGGGGATGTTATACTCAATATACTTGGTTATCCTTGGACTGCCTGGTACAACAGTTACTAGCAGTTTTATGACAGACATGGTTAATGATTATCTTATCCTGGGAAAAATGGCTACTTTCCAAAGTAAACATAGTTATAGATATTTGTAATACCAATTTACCAAAAGTATGGAAAAGGCAAATAAGTTAAATTCTTTCGAAGGGCAAAGCTACTTTTCAGATCAAAGTTCACAGCAGTGCTAATATGTAATTATGAACAAACCAAAAAGAAGGCTTCTGCATTCAAAAAGGTAAAGATTCAGAAAAAAAAAAAAATCAGGCTTAAAATAAGTATCAAATATGCCAGCCATCCAAAAAAAAAAAAAAGAGGAATATTTGCAAGATAGAAACTTGAGTCTCTCTCACCTGTTCATACCAGCTGGTTCCAAAGCTAAAGGAACTTGGAGGATGCTGCAGTTTCCGTGGAGATGTGCCCGGTGGGAGACCTTCCTGCCCGGTACCACAGCCTTCCCTTCCCCTAGTCCCGTCTCCATGCTGCTTCTCCTGTTCTCAATGCTCTTTTTTTCTAATCACCAGAGGTGCCATTAAAATCCCCGTTAAAGGAAACCCTTCCATACTGTAAAAAGCCACGAGTCGGTGTTCTCTGAGCACCGTGTGCAAGGCATAGGTAATATACATGACCCCATCTGATCCTCTCAACCAGCCACGCTGGGCCCGAGCCTCAGCTGTGGCCTGTCTCTGTTGTCTATCTGAGGTCACACAGCTAGCAGGTGAAGGGGTCGGGATTTTACCTGAAGTCTGCTGAGGATGAGGCCTCTGCTCTTAATCACTGTGCTGCCAGAACAGGTACATTCCAACCGAAAAACGAGTCACCCCAGGCACACCTGGGTCCTGACCTGGGCTGAGCATGGCGGCCATAGGGGAGGGATCTGGGCCCCCCAAGCCCTGTGCCTTCTGTTCTCAAACACCCCCGTCCTTGGAAATGTGCCGCACGTTGGTTTTAAATTTAAACATTTTCTTTTTATTAATATTGCTTTAAATATGGGCATCAAGCTGTGTATCATTTTGTCCAAAATCACTTGGATGTTGGCTGCTCATAACAATAAATCCTTACTGAGAGCTCTAAGGGGGGCCCCCAGTCACACCATCACACTCCCCAGTTACTTCTTCTGCACCTGCCGTTGTCCTATTCGTTTATTATCTGCTGCCCAGCCCCAACTAAAATCTGCTGTTTCCTGCTGCATCCCTGGCCCGACCGCCCGGGTGTGGCAGGGGCATCACACAGCGCCGACTGCAGTGTGGGTTCAGCACAGACACGCGGCCCTGGAAGGACGGCGCTCGGCTTCATGTGCATGACAGCTGCCGTAGGGCAGGGACGTGCAGGCTGCTCAGAGCTGAGGTCCACCAACCATGGCACCCTCAGAGATAGGGAGACACCCTCCACATTTACTATGAGACAAGAAATAAAACAGAATGTCTCCATCGTGGGAAGGTCTTTTAATTTTACTTGCTGCTGGCATTCTGCTCATAATAGTTATAAAGATTATATATATATACACGTATGTGTGTGTGTGTGTGTATGTATCTTTTTTTTTTATCGTTTTTAAACACACTGAGCGGTGATCCATCACACACTGGGATGGGCTGGGGTAGGTGTGTGTGTGAGGTAGCCCTCGCAGCCTCGTTCTGCATCACTGGTAGCCCCAGTATCCTGCTAGACACGTGGACAATCCTTAATTACATACCTAACCCTGACTGATTGCTTTTCGCCACTACGCGGTTCAGAGGTAATTATTATCTCAGACATCTAATAAATACAGGTGTCACGTGTCTTTTACTTACACAATTAGATAGCTGCGCTGCAGAGTCAAGAGCAGGCTCAATACATAAACCCACGGGCTGTTTACAGGCTCACCATTCCCGCAGCATGACGGCCCCACAAGAAAGGACCGGAACGTGTCCCTCTAGTTTGATGGGCTTGACGTCAGTGTGTTCCAGCTAAGGAATATTCAGAAATACCAGAGATTCCCACGTGCGCTTTTAGAGAAGACGGGGGACTGTTCCCTAGTGATTAACAGGGACCAGGGCAGGTGCGGACTCAGTAGCAAGGCTGTCTCATTCCCATAGAGTGTGTTCAATACCAGCTGCCGTTTTGGAAATTCACAATGATAAAAAAAAAACGAGATCGGTGGTAAACATTCTTACAAGCGATGGGAATTTACAAAGTATTTAAGATGGGAAATACGACTATTTAAAGAAACCCTCCAAAAGACTCTTACACCGCGCGCAGTCGCACACGAGCCCGCGCGCAGGCGCACACAAGCCCCCGCGCCGTACCTGCATGTTCTCTCTCAGGTCGGTGGCGTCCCGAATTGGGGACTGGGCATTCTTGAAGACCTCGTCCACAGTTTTAATCCACAGTGTTCTCAGGGACGCATATTCCCTGGACTTCTTCCCTTTCCTCACAGAGAGGCCCCTCTTGTGAGGCTTCCCGCCTCCTCTCCGGTTCGTGATGGCCACGTGCACGAACAGAGAAGCGTGGGCGAGGACCTCGCCGGTGAGCGACTGCAACGGCACGTGGCGGTAGCCCGTCTGCAGACACTCGAAGGGAATCGTGTACTGGCCGATGAACTCATCCCCGATGTAGTCGTCGTCCAGGACCACAAAGCGCACCATGGCCAGTTCGGGCAGGTTGATCTGGAACTCAAAGCTTTCGTCAAAGATGGGAGCGTCTCCGTTCTGGTGCACTGTTTTCGTCCTCTGTTCTGCACAGTCAGCGGGGATCCCGTGGATCTCAACGTAGACGTAAGGGTCCACCACGTCGCCTTTAGCACCCGATCCTTTGGGTTTGGGGAAGTTCTGCCCGCTGATGATCTTGATGTGAAGGAGCTGGGGTGAGACTCCTGGGACGGAGTCTTTGGTGTTGGCGCTGAAGAAGGAGACCTCCTCCCTCATGATGGCCGGCCGCAGCACGTAGCCGCAGTTCCCGTTCTGCCTAAACCAGCCGATGTTCAGGTCCATCATCAGTCCCGGGGTCTGAAAGTTCATGGCCACGATCTGACAACCACATTTCCAAAAATCTTGAGGGTTCATGTTGCTGGAGTCAATTCTCATGGGGCTGGGAAAAACCCTGGCGAGAAAGCGCTTGTTATAATTGACAAAGTCCCCTGCATTCTCGTTGGCGTATTTGCTGGCAAGCACTTCGTTGAATGAGCAGACTTCCCAGTACTTCTGAACCTGAAAGGACACCTGGAACTCTCTGAACTGCACCGACTTGCAGATGCTCACCAGCTCGGACAGCTCTTTGCAGAGCTGGAAGCGCTTGGCAGGCACGTGGTTGGGCAGCTCTGCGTTCTCCTTGCCCATCCTCTGGGACATCTCTGCCCCTTCATCCTCATCAGTAACATCGCCCTCTACTCCAGAGCAGCTGGAAGACAGCTTCTTTGCCTTGATGAGTATCTTCCCTTTCAGGACATCTGGGGATGGCAAGTAAGATTCCTCAGCACTGGGTGAGGTTGTGTAGAGCTTGTCTCCTAAAATTTTCTTCATGTGTTGAACCATGACCTTCTGTTGTTTAATAGAGCAGTGATTTTCCAAACACAGGATGAGAGGGTACTCTGAAGCAAAGAATGCATACTTGTTAATAATATCAATGACGCTGCGGAAGACGATCTGCGAGGTCATGGTGTGGCCTGTGTAAATCACAGGTTCGTTATCCGGCCCGTCCCATACATCCAATTCAACACTCCGGCAACCCATTTTAAGAGCTCGGATGTATCCTGTGATATCAGAGGGACCTCGGAACTGATCCTCTATTAAGTACGTATTATGAGATGAGTTTATAAAGTAATGAGACAAGGGTTGCTTCATGTCCTGACAGACCTTCTTATGCTCTGGATCAAATATATAACAGTCAGATGACACAAGGTAATTAGTGAACCCGTCTATGGAAAGCCAGCCCTTTTCCTGACCCTCTTTGGATGGCTCATATTTGTGAATAATTTCAAGGCTTATTTCCTCATTTATATGTGCCACACCCTGCTCTGCCTCCAGAAACATCATAAGGTCCTTGGTATCAAGGAATTCTTTATTGCTTGAGAACTGAACTAAAAGGAAATAAATTTCAGGTCTAGTACAAAGCTCGTGGAAAACCTCAACAAATTCCTCCTTTGTGACTTCAGTACCAGCTTTGTCCTTGGACTTGTGCAATTCTTTGAACTTAAGCTCAATTTTGCTCGTTTTTAAACCAGGATTGAGGTTTCTGATACACTGCACGGCGCTGCACAGAGTTATATGTCCCAGGTTATCTACATCAATTTCACTAAACATTTGTGAGACCCAAGAAGTCCTCATGTTGTCTTGGCTACTCTCTAACATATCGAGTGTATGTTTCCCATAAGAAATTAGGTACCGCAGTCCCGTGACCCAGATGTTCGCAACATCTGCGGAGTTGGCAACCAAATCAAGTGACTCGTAATTCTCTCCGTAGATGACTGAAAATGCACAGTCTTCAGATATCTGGTCAGAAATGCCATTGCTGCGGAATATGTCTGTATTTTTTCCTGTTCTCACTTCCTTGATGGATTTAATATCAATCTTGGCTTTCTCAGAATCCTTCTTGGATGGCTCCCACCTCAGGCTCTGCATGTCAGCGTCCAGTAAAAAATACCTGTGGTAAATTCTAGAGTTGGAGCGAACCTTTTTGAGTTCCGAACCCTCCACCATGGAATTGATACAATCACTTGCACTGCTGATCTTTTTCTCCGTGGGCATACTGCTGAAGGAGACCGTCTTTTTCCGCTCTCTTTTCTGTTTTGTACCATCCTAGGAGAAAAAAATCATAGTGTATTAGGGTAACAGAAACATAGGTTTCTATGTTCAAGACTAGGAATAAAACTTTAATTTCCTTGGGGAAAAAAAATCATACTCTTAGGATTTCCAACTGTATGTTCTATAATGAATGATACTCATTCACTTCTAAAGCTTAGAAGTGGCCTTGGCATTTACAGCCTAATACAGACAGGTAAAAAAAAAAAATCATTATTGAATTATTGCAACCCATGAGGATCAAGAAACACAATTCCAGTAATACATAATAAAAGCTCGCATAGAGAATTGGCCACACAATTTGCAGGGCCCGGGGGAAGGTGAAAATGCAGGGGAAAATGAACAACCTCATTCAGAAATTAAGAATTTTAAGAAGGTCGTGGAAGAGCGTTAAGCCAGCTACACAGCCTTTCTGAGTATGGGGCCTGTACAATGCACTGGTAGTACACCCATGAAGCAGGCCCTGCTGGGTATACACCTCCTGCACCAGTGTTTCCTGAAAGGTTGTCACTAAACCACTTTCCTCAGAATCCCCTGGGTTACCTGGGTAAAATGCAGATTCCTAGGCTCATGGAATCAGCTTTCCAGGGGGTGGTGCCCAGGAATTTACATTTTAGGCAGCACTCTAGGTGATGGGAATGTACAATAAAGTTTAAAACCACTTTCTAACCACTTGGACTCACTAAGCTGTCTGGGGCTATTTCTGGAAACTAAGTATGAACCATTAAATTATGTGTTACGTGAGTAGAAACTGAAATTCCAGTGGCAATTCTTGGCTTTTCAGAGCCTCATATTAGATTAGTCATGGTCCTAAACACTTCAAATAGATATGGTTTTACTTCTGTCATTGTATTAAGTCTGGGTGGGAGGCCCAGATTTCAGCTAGAGGTGCTTCTAAAATTCTGGGGTTGGATTTATTAAAGCCTGCTCCCATGCACCAGGCGAATGTTTAGAACAAGTCACCTAAGTCCTTCCAATGTTAACAGACTAGTAACACTACCAAGTGAAAAACTTCAGGCAACATCTATTTCTACAGCAGTCTGCATCACCAGTAATGCACTCCTCAACTTTCCTGCATGATGTAGCAGGCGCTCACCTCAAGGAGCTGATGCCACATCTATGTGTGCATTTAAGTTCTTTCCCTGTATAGACTGCCTTTATTATTATTATTATTTTAAATTGCTCAAATGGCCTCACAACATCTTTCACAATTTTAACCTAAAACTCGACATTGCCTTTCAGGAGGCATATGAAATTTGTGATAAATTTTCAGTAAGTCATTATATTCATAAATAAGAAATAGAGATGGAGGTTGGGATTATATGACTTTCACACAATAAAGAAAAGAGCATGCAAAATATTGTACAAAGGCATTCTAACTTTCCTGCTCTGAGAGAATCTTTTTTTTTCTCTGGCCGTGTCACGCAGCATGTGGGGTCTTAGTTCCCTGACCAGGGATCGAACCCACGTCCCCTGTGGTGGAAACATGGAGTCTTAACCACTGGACTGCCAGGGAAGTCCCCAAGAGAATCTATTTTGAATAAAACCTCTACATTTAAAAAAGTGTTTATGCTATTCTCTGCCTCTGAAATTTAAAACTACTTTTACTTTTTGACTACCTATACTTCCAAAAGCAATTTGCAGAAGGCAATTAAACTTAAACTTTAAATCATACAGGTATCATTTCCCTCAAAGTTTCAAAATGAACCAAAGAGGCTTTTGTGATCTGAATGCCAACATGAAACATAAAAGCCACAAGGCAGAGTATTTCTTTATAATTGTATCCTTCAAGCAATAAAGTGCAAAAGATATTAAAGCTGTGGTAATGGTATCTATAAAATACATTGTATTGAATACTACAGCTGTTCCAATCCCTAAAACTTAGATTGTCTATTCAAGCAAGTTGGCATGAAATTAAATTTGTAATCAGCCATGTATAAGGGTATGAAACAAATGTATGAATTTCCTATTTTTCAGAATGAGGGTTGTCTTTACCTTTAAAAATAATATTTACCTTTAATAAAGACAGCATACTAATTAAGTAAGGGAATTTTATAATTTTTATAAATTATATCTCAAAGCTGCCACTAGTAAAAGGAATCACAAAGATAAATGGAGGTGCCTATCCATTTATTCACTGAAATATATACAGCATTTTCTCAACAGTGTAATCTTTTATTCTGTCATTCTCAACATATTGATTAATACTGGACTACCACTTTAGCACACGGAGGCCTGAATGAAAAGGTCTGTCTCTCCTTCTCTGCTAGCAGAAAAAGCTATTAGAAAACATCAAAAGAGAAGCGTGCTTGCTTAGTGACTAACAGAGCAGGCGGGAGCTGGCCCTCATCACCAGATGGACCAGAATCACTGGCTGGAAGCAACAGGTGGATGTGAAGGCAAGCTGGTTCCCCACAGCCCAGAGGAAAGGAAGAGGAAGGCAGATGGAGGGAGAACTGGGCTTCCTCAGCAGGAGACCCAGGCCCCCAACCTGCCTGACTTTGTCCCAGAATCTTTATCCCATCCTACATATTTCCACCTAGCCTTCACTTTTTAGCCCAGCAGTGATCACGTACGCGCATAAGCTAAGCAGCCCGTTGGCAGCAGAGTTGGAATCTATTTTCTGTGTTGCGTCTTAATGTTAGTTAGTTTAAATTTAAAATTAAAAAGTGATCAAACTATATGTGCTACACATACAGTTGTTTTTTTAACTAAAGGAAAACTAATGTGTATAACTTACATGCACTAATCACCTAAAACCAGAAGAAAAAAAACGTAAGCTGCTGCTGAGATGGAGATGCCTCCAAATACTTTTAAAAATTGTACAGATGATGTTTCAGAACTAGCTCTTAATGTTGTAAGTACTCGTCACCTAAAGCTTCCGAGTGGTGGAAACCACAACATGTAGATAAACTTGGTCCACTGGTGCATTTCTGCTGCACTACAAACACTTCTTAATACCAAGAGAAGAAACACAAAAGTTACGTCCAGTCTGGAAGAAAACCAGCTTCCAAAAGAACCCACCTCTATATCAACCCTGAAATTCTGAATTCTAGATAAAGCATCATAAAATTTTGAACAGGACAGAAGCTTAAAGATTCATTTATATGTTTAACCAATGCTTATTTACAGAATAACATTTTTGTATCAGGAATAATTTTGTGAAAGCAATGACCTAGCAAGAGGCTAAGCGAGCTTTTCTGCATCACAGCAAACTCAGGAAGAACAAAAATGTTTATAGAACTTATATTTAACAATAAAAACGGAAGTAGCCACATTGAACCCAATGGAAAAACATACGTATTTCTAACAAGACTGCCTACTTTATTTAACAGACGTTTGTCACTACCTTTTGGCCTCTAAAATGACCATCTGGGGTATTTCAGAGGTAGCAGTTCATAAATGGGCGTGAGCAATTTCATAAATTCTCATCCTGAAATGAGGTGACAAATAGGTGGGCCTCATTTCTTTGCCGGCAACAAGGTGCTTGAGTCTGATGCAACCACCGTAGCACCTTCTAGAGAAGAGGAAACCCGTCTGAGGAGTCGGAGTCTGGTCTCAAGGCCCAGGATTTGATGTCCTGCTGGGACAGCATGGCCTGCTGGGTCCTACTGCATTCCTGTTGTATTTCTAAGCTGATTTGTTTCCATTTTCTGTTTGACTATTTCTCAATATACACCACGAGAAAATGACGAATCAACCTGCTGATTCAATATGCTGGCAGAAACTGACACGGCGCCCTAACAATGGGGATGGAGCATGAAGACAGAGCAGCCGTTTATCCTTCTGGTTTGTTTTGAGTCCAGTTATTTACTCTGATGTATAAGTAACATTAAAGAAGAGTATGAGATCTTTATGTTTATTGAAGGGAGTCTGGGATGAAAGAGAGTTTGGAAACGCTGGTTAAAGAAATTTCTATCCTTGTAAAGCAGTTATATTCCAATAAATATGTTAAAAAAAAAAAAAAGAAAAGAAAAAGAAACTTCTATCCTTAACAAAACAAAAAACCCCAGAAACAACTTGAGGCCTATTAAACAAGCACAGCAAGGCCTGACCTTTCTTCAGCTCAGTAACAATAACTCTGAGTTGAAGGAATAAGTCATGCCGGGTACATCAGGGTTACCTTGCAAGGTTTTTTCATACATCTTTAAAGCTTTGATGTGCTCTCCAAGATGAGCAAAAAGGAAAAAAGTAAAAAAAAAAAAAAAAATGGATCTGGAGCAAAAACAGTCACTCTGAAGGTCATTTTATAAAATCAGATGAATTGAAAATAACTTGAAGAAAAGCTAGATATGGTCAAACGCTGCTTCCTCCTCACATGGAAGGGCCCTTTACTGCAAGTAACAGAAAGCTGCTTGGCCTGAGGATGCTCTCCTCACGGATCTGCTAATGGCTTGGGAACCTATGGGTGATCGGACAGTCCCAAACGTGGGCAAGTCCAGTTCAGATGACAGCTTATGCAGAAAGCCGAGAGAACATCACTCCCACTTAACAAGAAAAAGCCAGACTGTCAATAATATCACAACTTTGCTTATACCCATCAAAGAACTGTGATCACAAGGGAACTGAATTCCAAGGAGTGAAAAAACCCCTCCAAGAAGAGAGAAGATGCAGACACTGTTTCACAGTTTGTAGAGCACGGAAGGAAGAGTCCACCATGGGGAGCACATAAAAGAAATCAGTTAAGGGACTTCCCTGGCAGTCCAGCGGTTAAGACTCCATGCTCCCGGTGCAGGGGGCCCCGGTTCGACCCCTGGTTGGGGGATTACGATCCCACATACCACAACTACTGAGCTCGCACACCACAATGAAGAGGCTGTGTGCCACAACGAAGACCCAACACAGCCAAAATAAATAAATAAATAAATAAATAAATAAATAAATAAAATTTAAAAAAAAAGAAATCAGTTAAAATTGTAAGGAAACCCTAAAGGCCAAGTGTGGGCTACTGTATCAGCTTGGAGCAACTGGGTACCCCAGACACAGGGAGAGTTTGTATTCACATGAAAGGCTTCACAGGTTGCTCCTGAGAAAGACTGGGGCCAGAGCAGGAGAGAGCCCCTCTCCAGGACACAGGCATGCAGCAGGTGATGGGGACACCATGAAACTGCTACTTCCCCGACCCTCCTCTCAGACGAAGCAAAAGCCTTAAGCCACTGGGGGAATGGCAGCAAGCCCGCTTTCTCCCTGGGCTACTGGGGGATGGGTAGAAGAAAAATCCATCTCCTTCCACAGCCAAGCAAAGATCTACTGGCCTTTGGACTCAGGAGCCTGTACCAATAAAGCAGAACTCTACTACCACCAGGAGAGGGGCAGAAACTCACCACAGATATAGGCAGAGTCTGGCTGCCTCGGGGAGCAGGGCAGGAATGCCCAGAAGGTCCCACCCTTGAGGCCCAGGTGCACAGGGCTGCCTAAGATTGAAACTAGACCAGGAGGACTAAGAAATCCCTGGCTCCAGCAGACGCTGGGCACCAAGGAGCAGGCAGCGTACCACAGAGGAGGCATAAGACCGTGGAAAGAGAGCCCTTTCTGACACAGGCCTTTGCAGATGAAAGCAGATGGCAAGAGCAGGAACCATGAGTAAACCCTCCAGGACCCCAGTGCCCACCTAGACACATGGTTATGGTGGCCCACAGGTAGAGGAATTGGAAGCCAGCAGTACACTGAAGGTAACAATGGCAACTCAAAACATAAACCCAGATCAATTATTGACTACATTGACTCAACTTCCCCAAAAGTTAATGACCTAGAAGAAGAGGCATGTTCATTTCTGAGCATAAATATTATTTACCTCAGTCTCTATTAAGCGTGATGTTTAGCATTCGATAAAAATTACAGTGTGCGCATGCACACACACACACAAAATGTAAGGAAAAAACCCACTGTCAAGAGACAAAACAATCAATAGAGCCAGACTCAGAGGTGACCTAGACCTATCACACAGGAACTTTAAAACAACTATTATTAATATACAAAATAATCTGGGGGTGGGGAGTAGACAATACTCATGATCAAATGGGCTATTTCAGCAGAAAGATGGAAATTATAAAAAAAAGAGTCCAATGGAAATGCTATTTAAAAACCCTAACTATCAGAAGTGGTGAATTCCTTTGATAGGCTTAGAAGCAGACGGAACATAGCCAAGAAAAGATTCAGTGAACTTGAAGAGGTGTCCATAAAAATTATCCAAACTAAAACACAAAAAGATTTAAAAAGTGAAAAAATATAAAACAGTGCATCCCAGAGCGGCTGTAGAACATATGCGAAAACTGAGTCCCAGCAGCATAAGAGAGAGAGAATATGGCAGAAGAAGAAATAATGTCCTAGAATTTTCCAAAATTAGATCCAAGAAACTCAAGCACAATCACACACACACACACACACACACACACTCCTAGACCTATATTATCATAGTCAAATTGCTGAAAAAATAAATACAAAGAGAAAAGCTTTAAGGTAGCCAGAGTAAAAAAGAAAGTGAGACACAAAGGAATGTAGGTAAGAGCTACAGTTCAGATGGATTACAGGTGATGTACTTACATCTAACCACAGGTTGTCTACTTGACCCAGCTTAATAGTTTAATGGGAAAAGTGATTCTCTTTTAAAGGACTGTATTCCCTAAATTTCCCTCTGCTTCCCCAGATGAAGGTGTCCCTAACGTAGATGTAGGTCTTTAAGGGGTCACAGGTGAGTTTCAGAGGCTCCATAAAACTGTGATTGGATTCTGAAAGTAATTTGTAAACCCATTCTAAGAAGTTTAGAATCCTGGCTTTACTAACATAAATTTTAGAAGGCAAAGAAAAAGGTTTATCATTTCCTAAGAATGTCAGCCTTAAGTGTTAGAGGCAAAGGATAAATGTTTTACAGGGTTGTAAAGGAAATTTTAAGGCTATCCAAAAGAGAAATGACAAACTGAGAGAGGGGAAAGAGAAAACGACATCATTTATGGATATATAATGGAGTTTTGCTAATAAAAACAGCAAAATCAATCAATCACAGAAAGAGCTCTTGTTTATAACTGTGAAATGGTTTTCTTTATTCCAAAGTAGAACAAAATAATCCAGCAGTTCATAAACTTTCTAGTTTAGGGATCACCCATGGAAATGCTATGGGCCACAAGATGTAAGCTAGTATTGCATGTTCTCTATGCCTCAGTTTTCCCACCTATAAAATAGAGATTAAAAAAATACCCCCATATGTTATTTATAGTCCCTGCTTCATAGGGTTGTTATAATATGAGTTCATATTGGGAAAGTGTTCTAAATGCTGCCTGAAGTTTTATACACCCTACATTAGACACTGTTCAGTAAATACATTTCAGACTGAAATGATTTCTTCATGAAAGAAGAATAAAAAGAAACACTGTCATAAATATGTAGATGCAATACTCTCATCACTTAGGATTTGTGGAAAGTTCGCCCCATTCCAGAAGAAACAGAATGAACATCACGCTCTTTGGGTCTTTTTTAACTGAGGCCACTACTTAATGCTACCATAGAACTTTTGAGCATGACCAAATGGATGTGATGCCCAAGATACCTTGAGAACCTGTCAAAAATAGCCAGATGCCCTCTCAAAATAAAGCTTCAGAAGGCTGCATCCCCATGTCGAGAAAGAACAAAGAAGTAAACCATTTCTTAAAGTCATTTATTAATTTTAAATCCCATCAATTTAGTGACAATTACAATTTAACTCATGTATAAGTATTCACATATAAAAAATTTTGAGGCAATGATCCCCATAATAGTTTTCTCTAAAAAATAACCAAATGACTACTCAGGGCACTCTCTGATCAGAATTATTCAGATGATTCCTTCTACTTCATACTCCCATATTATTTCCTACAGTGTTCAAAACAATTGCATGTAAAGAAAACAAATTTCCAGTTCCTGTAAAATGAAGTTTTCAAGGTCAGGTTAAAGCTTCCAAGTCACTTGATGTAATGGGTTACACCTGCCTTTAAAACACTGGGGTCTTTAATTATAAAATCAGAGGACCATAATAGAATATAATACTTTCATAACCACACTCTTTTGGTGATACACTTTCACTACTACTGAGATATTTATTCAAAGTAAATTTACAAAACCATCATCTACATCTGTGTCCAATGTAAACTGCAATAAAATTCATTGGTTTTCTCCAGTAATAAAAAACTTAAGTGTGGGGCTTCTCTGGTGGCGCAGTGGTTGAGAGTCCGCCTGCCGATGCAGGGGACACGGGTTCATGCCCCGGTCTGGGAAGATCCCACATGCCGCAGAGCAGCTGGGCCCGTGAGCCATGGCCGCTGAGCCTGCGTGTCTGGAGCCTGTGCTCCACAGTGGGAGAGGCCACGACAGTGAGAGGCCCGCGTACCGCAAAAAAAAAAAAAAAAAAAAAAACAACTTAAGGGTGAGCACTGAGCCCCTACAAACTACACCAGCGCTACTTTACATTCCAGTGAAAATACTGATGCTAATGAATTTTATTTTATAATCCATAATAATGGTACTTAAGTGGTCCACTTTGGGGTGAAAGCTGTAAGTGTTTCTCAACTGTGTATATGGTAATTCCTTATTTAGCACATTCTAAAGCCTCTCGACTTCCTATACTGCAGAGCTGTTTTGAGATACGGTTACATAACCTAATTGTTAATAACTGTCTGGTAAATCATACCTAATTTTAAAAGGTATGCAAGTCAAATTACATAATGTGAATTCTTAGCTACAAATACAATCAATTCTAAGAGTACCTTCTCAATCACAATTTTCCCCCTAAATTGTACTGGTTCTTCACTACTTCAGAGTAGCTTAGGAGGAAGAATTTATTCTCCTCATTTTTTAATCCTTAAATCTGTCACTGCATTGAGAGGAAAATGATGGTAGTTCAGGGAGAGTCAAGAATCAAAAGAATAGCTTCCATAGAGATCCATATACAGGCAAAGCTACTGCCGTGGGCTATATCCACCATAAAAAAGAAACAACAGTAGATCTTTCAGCAGGAATTTTAATATTTCCGCAGTTATTTTAAAATTAAAATTTTAAAGGAAAATTGCTTCACCAACAGTATTTTCTATCATCCTCTTGTTTATTATTTTCTTTCTATCTTGTCTGGTAGGGAGAAAAAAAAAAAACTTCCAAGGGCTTTTTTTTAACCCAGTGGTTTATTTGCATATGAAATTAGTGGGAGGTGGGCAAGTATCAGAAAAAAAGAGAAACAATTCATATGAAAGGAAAACTCAGCTTTCTACAAAATATTCTTTTAAGTCCCAAGCCATTCATGTGCCTGCACTAGTCCAACCCTCAATGTTATCTCTTCTCCAAACTTGTACAGTATTTATAGTCTCTACCCTATAATTTAACACTTAATTATAGTCTTATTCAGATCTCCAATTGTTTTATATGGGTTAGCCTTATCACCTCAAGTGGAAAGTAAAAGTTTTGAAGGAATGGGCCAAATCTTATATTCTATATGGCTGGCTGGACCAATTCAAGCAGTCAGAACAGTAACTCCTTCTGATGAATCTGTATCTCAGTGATAAAGGGGTATTCCCAACAAGAGGATGCGACACTGTAAATATGTATGCACCCAACACTGGAGCACCTAAATATATAAAGAAAGTATTAACAGACCCAAAAGACAGAAATATACAGCCACAGAATAATAGTAAGGGACTTTAATACTCCACATTCACCAATGGTTAGGTCATCCAGACAGAAAATCAATAAAGAAACACTGGTCTTAAATGACATGTTAGACCAGATGGACTTAACAGATATGTACAGAACATTCCAACAGAATATACATTCTTCTCAACTACATGTCGAACATTCTCCAGGACGGATCACATGCTAGGCCACAAAACAATCCTTGATAAATTTAATAGTGAAATCATATCAAATATCTTTTCCAACACAATGGTATGAAACTAAAAATCAATTACAGGAAGAAAACTGGAAATTTACAAATATGCAGAGATTAAACAATATACCACTGAACAATTAATGGGTCAAAGATGAAATAAATACCTGAGACAAATGAAAATGGAAACACAAAATACCAAAATTTATGGGATGCAACAAAAGCAGTTTTAAAAGGGAACTTCATAACAATAAATGGCTACATTAAGAAACAAGAGGACTTCCCTGGTGGTACACTGGTTAAGAATCTGCCTACCAACGCAGAGGACACGGGTTCGAGCCCTGGTCTGGGAAGATCCCACATGCCGCAGAGCAACTAAGCCCGTGTGCCACAACTACTAAGCTTGTGCTCTAGAGTGCAAGTGCCACAACTACTGAAGTCCTCATGCTTAGAGCCCGTGCTCCACGACAAGAGAAGCTACCGCAATAAGAAGCCCATGCACTGCAACGAACAGTAGCCCCCACTCTCCACAACTAGAGAAAGTCTGTGCACAGCAACAAAGACCCAGCACAGCCAATAAATAAATAAATTTATAAAAAAATAAAATAAACAAGAAAGATTAAAAATAAACAACCTAACTTTACAGCTCAAGGAACTAGAAGAAGAAGAGCAAACTAAGCCCAAAGTTGGTAGAAAGAAAGAAATAACAAAGATCAGAGTGGAAATAAATGAAATAGAGACTAAAAAACAATAGAGAAGATCAATGAAACTAAGCGCTGTTCTTTTTTTTTTTTAAAGGTTAAAAAGACAAACCCTTAGCTAGACTCACCAAGAAAAAAAGAGAGAAAGAGAGAACTCAAATAAATAAAATCAGAAATGAAAGAGGAAATGTTACATCTGATACCACAGAAATACAAAGGATGAGTTTGAGGAGGTAGTTGGGACCACAGTGGTCACAACAGAGATGGAGAGAGGTAGATGGCTTCAAGATAATATAAATGACAGAACTGACAACATTTGCTGATGGATTGACACAGCACATGACAGAAATGGAGGAGTCTAAGACAACTGCCAAGTTTCTGGTTTGATTAAATGGCACATAATAGTGCCATTTATTTACATGGGGAAGATTAAGGAATCATTTTTGGGGGGGGTAAAATCAGTAGTTTTATTTTGAGTACGATAAGTTTGAGATGCCTCTAGATATCTAAGTGGAGATGTCACGTACGCAGTTAAATATATGAATGTGGAAATCTGGAGAGAGGTCAAGCCTACAGATGTAAATTTGGAAGCCACAGCACCTTGGTGGCCACATGAGATTACCTAAGTGAAGGAGGAGAGACAGAAAAGATGGCCTAGCATTTATTCTGGTGCATCCCAATATTTTAGGTTGGGTAGAGAAAGAGGGACTAGCAAAAGAGGCAAGAAAGCAGAAACCAGAAATGTAATAGTGACTCCAGAATATTGTGGTATTGCAGCAGCCATGAAATAAAGTGTTTAAATAAGAATAGTCAGTGATGCTTCCGAGAGGTAAGGTCAGGAAAGTAAATCATGCTTAATATTAGCACAGCCTCTCCAGCTCTCTTATGGTTGCCGTTTGCACGATGTATCTTCTCCCACCTTGCTGTTTTCAACATATTTGTATTGAATCTTTGAATCAAAAGTGTAGACAGCATATAGTTGGATCTTTTTTTTAAAAAAAAAATCCAGTCTGACAATCTCTGCCTTTGATTATAGATTATTTAATCCATTCACATTTAATGTTATCATTGATACAGCTGGATTGGCATCTGCCACGTTACTTTTTCTTTTCTATATGTCCCATGTCTTTTCATTTCTTTATTCCCTTTTTAATGCATTCTTTGATGTAAGTTAGTGATATATGTTTGAGAGTTGGCAGAGTTCTTTGGTGACCCTGGCAAGAGCAGTTTCAGGGTAGTAGCAAAGGCCAGAAGGCCTCCTGGGATGAGCTGGAGACAAAGATTAATGAGACATGGAGACAGTGACTGCAGTTAACTCTGTGAAGGAGGAGCCAGGGAAAGGAATTGGTAGTTAGAGTGTGTGTTTCTTTTTTCATTCAGATTGGAGACATTAGAGCAGGTTCCATGCTGAAGGGATTTGTCCCGTGAAGAAGGGAAACTAATGACACAGGAGAAGGGAACAGATCTCTGAAGAAGCAAAGTCCTTGGAAAAGCAAGAGGAGATGGGACCCCAAGGGGTGACTGTGAGCTGGATCCTGACAGAAATGTAAAGGAAGGGAAGTTTAATCAGAAGGAACAGCATATGCAAAGACATGAACCTCCTCTGGGTGCAGCGCGTGCTCCTGAGCCACCGACGGAGAAATACCATTGTGTACAAAGCTGATAATCAAGTGCACTTTTCCTGTGTGTGCAAATACAACTCACAACCTGTTTTAAAAGGTCAACAAATAAAAAAGGCCTCATTTGTTTTATAACGAGAATCAACAGCCCATTCGTGTAGGTATTTCTGCCTTCACAGCCTAATAAAACTGAGCTAAAGGATAATAACACTTAAATATTTATTAACCTCCCTAAATAAATGAATGAGCTCAAAAATTACCACTTAAAGGCTCACCATTTCAAACACCAGATAGAAACCTGTATCCTTTTAAAAGAACTCTTTAAACAGTTACGATTATCCCAAAATGTTACAGTATACATTGTCATAGTCCAAATTTTTTCCTTCCAGTTTTATTGAGATTTAATTGACATCCAGCACTGTAAAAGTTTAAGGTATACAACATAATGATTTCACTTATATACATCATAAAATGATTACCACAGTAAGTTTTTAAAAATTGTTTTATTATTGAAATTTTTTATTTATTGAAAAATTTTTAAGTTATAGTCAATTTCCAACCCACCACTTCTACACAGAGGTGTTATATGCAAATACAAGATTTTCTAACAGAAACACCTGCTGAAGTGCCACAAATATGCCCTCCATTTTTTTAAAATTAAAAGCTACACTTTGGTTAAGAAATCAATAAAAATGCCAATGCCCACATGGCAGGAATCCATAAGACTCAAGCGATTCAGCGAGAGCGTTTGGAAAACAGAGCAATGCCAGTTTGGATGGCAGAAGGTCCAGCCCTGCCATTCTCCTGAATCAGCGTATATATACTCTTTTAAAACCACGAGTCCCTTCCAAATTAATTAGCTCATCAAACTGAAATGAAAAGCAGTGTTAAAACCCAGCAAAATCTCATCATTAATGCATTTTTAAATGGCCTATGCCGCCATTGACTAAAGCAATTGAACTGCTTCAGTGAAATCTTGTGTCACCATTTTAGCCCTCATTGCTGTAAGCCCCAACCACTGAGAGACATGACAGCATACCAAGTGCACAATTAATTCACGCAGCAGGTACAAAACTCATCCTAACTACAGCTTCCTGAACCTGATTCATGTTTTAAATAATACAACACAGAACACACTATTAACAAGGGTTTCTGCATTTGTATAGATTACAAAACCAAGAAGCTAGAGCCATCCTACAAAGTACATGCTGCAGACTTTAGTTTTGAGATTTGGAACTAGAAGGGCTTTTTATTAATATGCTTCAGGATACTGGTGTGAGAATGAAATACAGGCATTTATCAGGCACGACTAGATTTTACATGAGTTAATACAAGCTAAAAATGCCACATTTAATTATACTGTATTTTATTTCATTAAAGTTATCCAGGAGTAATAACAAGGACTAATTCTAGGTCTACTTGCAAACAAATCCCCCAAAGCCCTTACTAAGCAAGATGTGGTCCTTACTCCAAGAATCTGGCTGCGACACTACCAGAGCTACCACTTCTAAACATTGCTTTGATTTCTGAGTTTCGAAGGTGACCCTCCCATTTTGCAACCCTGCACTGAGTCCCTAAGGCCCCGGCTCTTACGGAGAAGACCCCAGAGAGAAGGCGCTGGGAAACGAAGCAGTGCCCGACGGATCCCACAGGAGGGGGCAGCACCCACAGGCCACGGGGATGGTCGGAACCACCAGCAACTGCTGGACTCTATTTCCCCACGGTGCAGTGACATCAAACTGGGGCACTTCTGGGTGATCATGGGAATTATTAATAAATATGTCACCACAATAGGGGCTGCCCTGGGCAAAGTGAAACATGTGTTCACCCTCCTTGAAAGCGACCTTATTAAAAAAAAGTGTGACATCCTTGCTAAGTGCCGGGCACTGGAGATTCGGGTGTAACCAAAGTCCAATCTCAGCTTCAGGGATGGCTGGAAGGCAGGCGGGCAGGCTGCCAGTTGGGTCTGTCTGGACATGTCTCTGTCCAGTCTGAGAGCCCATGCTACCAGGCTGGGGACCCAGCTCTACCTGTGGTGAGGGCTGGCTTAGTCTTGCTGCCTTGAATCAGTGGGAGGGTAGCCATGTGCACCTTTGGGCGTGGTGGCCTAGTCTTCATGGCTGCTGCTTATTTATTTCCAGAGGCTTCTACAGTTCTCCCCACCCTCTGCCCCTTTGTGGGGATGGGCCCTTAGCCCCATCCCCGGCTTGCCTGCCTGGCCCTTAGTCCTTGCCCAGCTCCCAGCTGGGGCTCCCCTTGATCTGGGGGCACAATCAGACCAGCTGTTATTAGCCATGCAGAGCCCTGCTCTCCCATGACTCTCACTGGCCCAGGCCTTCCTGCAAACCTCACGGCAGGCCCCGTGCAGCCCCCAAAAGGGGAAGCGAGACACAAATGGGAATTACGATCTGCTGGATGTGATGAACGGAGGGGTGGGTGAGCGCTGTGGAGAGCGGGCAATGGCAGGGCAGCCTTCACAAAGGGGATGCAGTTGTTAGAAGGGCGTATGGGAGATGGATGGAGCAGGGGCCCTTGGAGCTGCTGCAAGGCAGGGTGAGGGGGCTGATGACTGTGCTATTCCAACCAACCATGTCAACAGACCACAGATCAGCTCTTCTAGGGATCACATATGCCCCCCCTGCCCCCCAACAAATGCATGTGCATTGTAGCTCTCACTTTAAATCAAAACATGATGTATTATACACATATGACATCATCACTGCGATATGTGTCACCATCAACAATCTAGGACTCTCTACCCTGCGGTCACCTCAAAACCCAACTCTCCAGGTGCAGAAATGTAAAGCTGCTGAGTTAGTCTGTGGCTCACGGCACATGAGAAATGCATCTAAAAATTAGATTAGCTAAAAGTTTACTTTTTAATCTGATTTGATGCATCTCCCCTCCTCCTCCAAACCAAACAGGATGTAAAATCCACTTGGGTTTACTGGAAATTATAATAGCAACACAGAAATCACATTCTGTTCTCTGGAATGAGCTGGAGTTTTAGCTGAACCACGTTTATTCCAATTATAAATTTGTTTTTCAAGTAATTTAGTTGTGCTTTTAAAAGCGTTACTGTAGAGAAGTTTTTAATTTAATAAGACTAAAACTTGAGACCAAGGGCTTTTCCAAATAAGACAGGATTAGGAATGTGGGAAAATCAACCCTCTACACAGCCTGGACCAGTCTGCCTGAGCAGTCCTCGCTCTTGTAGCCCCCACTCCTGGACAACAGCAGAAGTGTCCTTGAGTTAGGTAATGCAGCAGATGTTTTATGAATTGATGTTCTTTATGAATTAATCGAGAAGGGAGAAAATTTCAAAACGAATGAAGAGTGAAGTAAGGCTGGCGACTACAATGACCTGCGACCACACACGCAGTGGTCAGAGAGACCGTCAGGATCTAAGTCACTCTCATTTGTCACACACCTGAGCTTTGGGGCCACACGGCAACTACTGCCCACTCGAACTGCAGCCGTCCACGGGGAAGGGAGGTGGGCTGACCTTTGCTGAGCCGCTATCATGCACGGTACTTTATAAACATGATCTCTTTGAGGACTCTGTGAGGCAGGACCCATCATCCCATTTCAGAGGCACAACAGTTCTCCCAGGCAGATGGCAAGCTTCCTAGCCCAAGCCCGCTCTGCCCTGTGTGGTAGAAAGCTGGTCCTCGTGGCAGGTCTCCTCAGCCCCCGAGTCAGCTGGGTACCTGCTGGGTGACACCCATGAGGCTCTGGCGGGGTCTGAGGCCAGGCAAGAGGGGCGAAGCTGGCTGGTTCTCCCTCCACCCCCCTGCAGGCGAGAGGCCAGCAGAGGCCGTGTCTGCTCTGCGTCCCCAGGGCCTCTGGGCTCAGCGCCGAGCCGCTCCGGGTCCCTCCACCTTCACGTTAGGATGGTTTTCTGCACTTACTCACCTCTGGGTGGCCTTGTCTGCCCCTTTGGCCTCGTGGTTCTTCCAGCAGCTGTAACAACTCCCTAGATTAAATACTCAAGGAAAGTCCTGTTTGTCTGTCTTGACCCTGAGGGATTAAGTGCTTGAAGCTGTAGCTGCTCAGGACCTGGCTGTGCACAGCTTCTAGGCCCTGAGGCCGCGTGGCCTGTCCCTCCCTCTCCCAGGCTGAGCTGCTCCGCCAGCCACCGCTGAGTCCCCCCACATCCCAGGGGACCGGCTGTGACCTTGGGAAGGTCCGTAAACCTCCTGAAACCTCAGCCACTACTTTTAACAAATGAGGAAAGTATTTACTTGCCCTCAATTGCTTGAAATGGCTTGGCAAGGCACAAAGGGGAAAATAAATGTGAAAGCACCGCGGAGGCCGACGTTCCTAAGACTTTTCCATTACCTTATGTGTCTTCAGGTCTTACTTACTGGGATTACTGGTCAGCGCAAAAGAAGCTCACCCCAATTAAACTCACGGACCTAAATGGGTACAAATTATACAAAGCTTCCTCCTAAGGGCTCTCTGGGAGCTCACGAACGCGTCTCTCTCCTACAGGAAAAGGGAAGGGGGCTGGCCCAAGGTCCCCGTGGTATCTGCACATGGCGTGGCTGCCTCGCCTGCGGCTGACTTCACCGCGACTCCCCGTGTAGGTGACCCTGGCCCGGGGCTTTAGAAAGAGTGCCCGCCGCCTAGGACTGCTGCTGTGTTAAACCGGAGAGGGCAGATGTGCCTGCGGAAGCCCTCCATGCCCTAGGTCAATGGACTTCATGTGGTGATCTTATCACTACTGTTGGTATTAGCATCACCGCTGTTCCCTCCTACAGTGAGCATTTTACGAGGCTTTGGTCAGAGGCTTCTCTTCTGCCAGAGTCCTCCCCAGACAAGTGGCCGCCTGGACCTCGCTCCCTACGGGCTGCCAGCATCACACGAGGATGGCTCTCTGGCCCCTCCCCCCCCTTTCATGCTTTTATTTCAGTTCTAAGCAGATGGGAACCTTGGTTTCGTGTTTACTACCATTTTTTTAAATCATACTTGTGAAAGAAAAAACTGTGCTATCTCACCACATATTTACATAATCGTGGGCTAATTAAAGAGCTACTGAGAAATATATGCTCTGATTTCCTATCCTGTTATACTCTGACTGCTATTGTTTGTTGTGGTTACAAACATGAGTATTTATGGGGAAAACACTGAGTGATCTTTGGGCAGATGGACACTTTCCCTTGGTGACATCACTGGAAAGAGGCAGAGACACTGTCTCTCTTAGGAGCGGCCAAAAAGTACGAGAGTCATGTGTAATTAAAATTTTTCTAGTAGCCGCCTTAAAAATGCAGAAACAGATGAAATAAACTTTCATAATTCATTTTCTTTAACCCCAAATACTATCATTTCCACATGTAATCAATATAAAAATTAAAATCGTTTGCCTTTACTGAGCCTCTGAAAGTGAGCACGGGACACGCTTAGAGCCCAGCTCAATTCTGACCGACCACACAGCAGTGCCCACTAACCACCAGGCTCCCAGGCTAACAGATAGGACAGAACATGTCTAGATGACAAGCTCCTTGATGGGAGGACCTAGTCATATTTTAACTCCAATGCCCCACACCCCAGGCTTCCAGGACATTTCTAGTGCAGGGCTTTGCCCAAAGCAAGCCCTCAGCAAATTTCCTCACTGAACTCAGGAATGAATGGCTGGAAAGACGGGCTGTCACTCACAAAAGCAAGCAAGCAAGGCCAATATAAGCTTCTTGGAATAACATTTTGTGGGTCTTATACTTTAAAAAATTACAAATGAACATCATTGCTAAAAAATCCCACAATGTTCACTCACCCTCATATCGCCCCCAAAGCCACACTATACACAAAGAGAAAAGCAAGGTTAACTGTCCTCCAAAAGAGAAAAAAAGGGGGCTGGGAAGAGAGAAATCAATAACGGTCCTAATGGGATCTCCATAATAAATGACCACAATGAATCATCCAATACTATTTAAATGACCTCATAGGCTTGATATTATGTAAGAAGTTGTGATGTATGCTAAGACACAGACATAACTTGAAAAGGAATTAAAAACTAAGATTTCAACCAAGTAATCTGTGGAAAATGATGACTTTTCCCCCCTCAGGCTTACTAAAAGCATATTTTACTTGGCGGTTTAGAGGCTTAATAAATGCAAATTACATTTGCCTTTCACCTAGCTGATACAAATGAACTTGCTCAGTCAAGATAACCACTTAAAAATAATCTGTAGCTTCTGAAACCACAACATTGAACTATTTATAGAACTAATATGCAGTACAGATCAGCCCAAGGAAAGACGGTAGCTCCTTCCAACGTGTGGTACAGAAATCATAAACATCAAGTTCCTTGTGACACCAACGCTGTCATCCCCTGAAAGACGACCCAGACTGCAGCCACTTGTCAGCCACGGCTTTCTCACAAAGCTCCAGAGGCCTTCCCTTACCCTCAAGAAAAGGAAACGAGCAGCCTCAACAGGAGTTTATGAAACTGCAAACTACCTGGTGTATCTTCATTAAGACTGTGAAATGAACTTCTAAGGAACAGTCAACTAGCGCTAAAGGAAGGCACTTATTTGGAAGGGTGCTTTCTCTGGGAAAGAAAAAGAAAAAGCGTTCTCCTTTACTGTGATAGGATTGGCTTTTGCTAGTTCTAAATACGCTTTGACCAAATGGATTCAAAGGAAAAGGCATCTCACTGTACCGGCTCTCCTGTCACAGCTCCTGTCTGTCGGGGTAGGGGGAACTGAGGTGATTCAACCAACTGTAATAGCTCCATGGCCATAGTAATTGCCTTTTTACCTTTAGTGAAAAATCCTCAGTTAAACAAAACTTGGTTTAGTCAACCTAGCAGAATTTCCAACACATCCCAGGCTTGATGAATCCATGGGTCTCTGGTCATGAATTAAAATACCAGCATTCAGCTAGCCCTTTACAAGCTTCTTACAAAACATACAGCTAATAGCTTCATTTATTTGGCCAAGAACTGGTACAGTATATTTAGTTCTTAAATTATTACATTTACTTTTAATTTTCTATCTGATTGAAAGCTGTTTGTGCTGTCTTTTACATGCAAATACATAGTGCTTTTAAACATCTCCAAAATGGCAACTTTTGAACATTTAAACTTGAGGGAAAAGAAGTGGAGAATACGTGAATCGAAATTTATATCATTACTTTTTAAAAGGTTATTTTTAGGTTTATCAGTTTACTTTTCTCCAGAGGCAGCGTGTGCCTCTTTACTCATCTGAAAAACTGTTGACACCTTTTGAGTTTTATTTAGTGTCAGTTTTTCAGACACTGTCCAATTCTAAACACAGATCTTTAAACAGAGTGGAGCCTATGTTAATACGTGTCACATATTTTTCAGTAATTTGACAATGCTGATGACAAATTTCATATGGCTGACAACCTGTCACTTGCTAAAATAATTCGTTTTGTACCTTAACTTGTGACTTTCATTCACTCAGTTAATCTTTGCAGAGTCTGCCCTGTGCCAGCATGGCTGGGCCCTGGGTCCCATGGAGCCTGCAGCCCGGCCTCCCAGACGCTCACGGTGCCGAGGGGCTGCTGTCCTGCCGTTGAAACCTCTCCCTCCAGGCGGCCTTTCTGCATTTCAGATAAAGAGCACCGGCATTAACACCTGCAGACCTGGGTTCAAATTCTGACCCTGCCTCCTAGCTGCTCATGACCTTAGGCTACTAGATTCGTCCTCTCTCTGCCTTAATTTTCTCATCCCTTACACAAGGATGACAATTTATTCTACAGGGTTGCTGTGAGTCAAATGAAACCAGAGGGAAACGGAAAGAATCTGGCACTCAGAAGCCCCACAAATGTCAGCCTCCTTCCTCCAATTCCCCTTAAAAACACATGGCTTTTTACACTAAATGGACACTCCAGTGTCCAGTTTTGAAGCAAAGAGGTAGAGGAACTGGAAATCTTAAACATGTATTGCTGTGAAAAATAACTGGGAGTTATATGTAATAAGGGCTGTTGTAACCTGAAAGTCTATCACCAGCTTGGGGCCCCAGCCCAAGTTTCTCTAACACGTGACCCTTTTTTGGTCGATTCTTAGGTTATTATTTGGTCTTCCCTATTAGATCTTTGAAAACAGTTCTACCATGCCCAAAACAGGAGCTAAGGCACCAGAGGGGCAGAGCCCTTCCATCTGTGGGTGATTCACTCTAGAAGAACTGCAAGGTCAGGAAGGAACTAACATAGTGGACAGTCAAGCACGTCGGGCCCAGTGCTGGTGAATCACGTGGACACCTCTTTAAAACCCACACCGCTCCAAGATGCAGATGTTAATTGTCTTCTACCTTCTGCAAAGAAACCCAGTGTTCAGGGAGGCTAGGAAAGCTGTCTGCAGTGACACAGGTATAGGCAGCTCAACATCATTTCCCATAACTTCTCTCTTGACTTGCGGGGTCATTCAACTCCTCAGCTTGGCAGATGTCTGGCTGGGTCCTCCCTCCAGCTCCTCTGCTGTCCCTGTGGTCGGACAAGGCCCCTCTCCTGCGGGCTGGGATTCCCGGTGTCTCGGCTCCACTGATGGCTCCGATCAACATCTCCAGGGTTGCTCAGACTCATGGACCGCTCAGGATGTCATAATTCCATGGATCATCTCAGTTTTTGTTCTCCTCCCCCTGGTATCTCTAAGGGGTGACCAGGAGTAGTGAGTACTGTCCCTCAGTGTTGATGACCAGCTCTGTTTCTTCTGCAAAGCCCTCAGAAATTGCCGCTCCAAGCGGGCTAACACTCTCCTGTGTCTCACTGCCATGTGGATGCTGCCCACACGTGCCTCTGCACTGAGAGCGAGTTCATTTAAAGTGCCTTCCGGGGCACCGCAGAGTAGCTGCTTTCACTCTTGGCGTTGCCCACACACAGGTCGTATAGACGCCACAACCCTAAATCCTTTTCACACATTCCCTGTGTGGGACAACAGCACACGGAGTATGCAAATTTAGCACAGGTACCACTGTATCACTCAGTTCCCTACGGAAATAAACGAAAAGTGACACCGGAGTAGAGCAATTAAGCCAAAAGTCTCCCTTCAATGTTTCAATGTGTGTAATAACGGAATAGTATACTCATCAAGTATATTTTTATGCTTTTTATTTTGGCTTTTAGCTTAGTTCAGTTCAACAAACAATAATTAAAGCATCATGAGGCAGCTACAGTGGAAGTACTAAAAAACCTCACAGTCAAGTGGAGATGGCAGAAATAACAATTCAGAAGTCCGTGATTAGAAGGTAATATAGAAGCACACCCAGGGAGCTGTGGGCACCCAGGGTGGAGCCACCATTCCCAGCCTACAGGTCCAGAGAAGGCTTCTCAAGGACTCCTGAGCCTTAAAATAACCAAAATACACACAGCCACAGTTACTGCATCCTCTACTGAAGAGAAGTAAACTAAAGAAATTCCATGAAAAGGTATCTTTGTAAAAGAGACAATCCGACATCTAAAAATTAGGAATGAACCCAGTTGCACTTCTGCTTCACGAAAGCAATCCATCTTAGCCTCTTTTAAGTAACCTATTTATCCCTGAAATTGCTAGGGATGGCCTGATTCTTAAATCATAACTCTTTTTTTTCCCCTTATTGGTGACACCCTCTTCTTTCTGACTTTCCATGTCAATTATGAATTGTCATTATGTTCTAATGTATGGAGATCAGAAGCCAAGTAGATTATCCAAAGAGGTAAACCCTGAAAAGATTCACATAGAAACAGCAATCTCTAACGCTCCTGTCCACAAAGAAAGGCTTACAATCAAATAACCAGGCAAATGATTTATTATCTAATAAAACCTTATTTTCCCCAAATTTCAGAACTTTACAACCAATTACATGTCTACTAAGCAAAATCAATGGGTGAAATAGAAAGGAAGAGCCAGTGAAAACAGCTAGTGGTAAGTTATTTTTATTCTTAGAATTATTAGACCTTTATTTCTTCTTTAAAAAAACCTGTAATCTTAAAAAAAAATCAGCCGCTTATACAATTCCTCATTTCTTTTAAAAACAAGTCTCAACACCTGTCAATAGGGCCTTATTATTTAAGCTTTACATATTAGAAAAGAAATAACCCTCCACACATTTAGGTATGAAGAGAAATAATAAAATGGCTTTTGCCAGAAACCATAGAATTATCCCATTTCCTGTCTTGGTTGTAAATAACAATTTACCTAAATCGCTGAAAATAAATAGCTTTCACATTTTGACTAAGTGTCGTCATAGCATACAGAAAAAAATGGAGTTTGCTGCTGACCTACAATGAAGTACAAAATCATTGCATTTGAATATGTGACTCCAAAATGCAGCAGAAGCCTTAGACATATTTCATGATAATTAAGGAATAAGAATTTGCTCAAATGATATCTTATAAATGTTTTAGAATACTTTTCTGGATAAAGTAGAAAAAGTCTTTACAATGAAAATTTCTCTGTCCTTATTAAAATCATTGCAGTTTAGTCCTTACTAGCATTATAAAATGAGTGGCCAGTAGTGGACAATTCTGGTCACCTCATTTGCTTAGAGCATAGTCTACAGATGCTGAAGCTCTTATCCCACATGGACCATTTTATTCTCACAGGAGTCACTTAGCTCTGCTTTGAACCATGGCTGCAAATCATAGACGTTCTTTTTAATGTGGTTGGGCCTTTGTAAATCCTAATGACAGTAGGTAGATTAGAGACTGGATCATGACAAGTCAAACCCTGAACAAAACAGAAAGCATCCTTTAACAACATCTATGTTGTTACATAGATACGTGCACACCTGGAACGCAATATGCAAGAGTGAAAATAGCTGTGTGGGAGGGCTGAGACCTAGAGGGATTGTTTTTCAAAATGTTCTTTAATATATGCTTTAGATCATCTTTAAATTAATACAAAACATTTAATGACATAAAAAAAATGCCACTGCTACGGAAAAACAACCCAAAGGCCCGCTAATGATAGGTTATCAGATTAGTATCTACACAGAATACAGAAATGTAGAAACGGGTGAAGATAGAGTTCTATCGAACTAAAAATATATTCACAGATTAAGTTTATTTTTGTCATAGAATAAGGAAGAATGGATTTCATTTTTAGAAACCTCCACGATGGCTTTCTTCTTTTCTTTTTTTTTGATTTTCTGGTAAGAGAATATGCAGCTGTGGAGTAGCTTCTCTCCTTTGAGGAAAGGAAAGAGGAGAAAGATTGTCAACGGAGAGGGGGCATCAACCCTGTGGATAAAGGAAGTCACTTCTCCCTGTGCCAAGGGGCTCACAGGTAACAGGGAAAGACAAGACACAACCAACAGACACCAGACGCTAACTTACACCAGGCAGGTCCGGCCACCCTGCCCCAGGCCCTGCTTCCAACACCTGCTCTTCACTTCAAGATGCCTGGAAACCCTCTGCCCAGAAGTGTGCATTTCTGTCTTGACTTTGGGCCACATTCCTGGGTTTTGATAAATACGGTAGATCCCAACTGCTGCCTTTATGGTAACAAACATCATCCCGTCCACCAAAGACACATCTACCCCAAAGTAGGAAAAGGAAACGAGAACAGAGAGCCCTGCGAACACCGTATCTCGGAAGCACTCGCAGGATTCTCAGGGGGATAATAATGTTTCCTAAAAACTTGCAAAAGCCTAAATCAACTGGTAAAATGAAAAAGAGGTCAGAGGCTGGATGAAGACAGAAAGGCACCAATGGAGACCGGGTCTTAATTTTACAGTCTGGGGAGAGATCTAGCATGTGGTATAGCCCCCTGAATCCACAGGGATTCCTGGAGCACCTTCCAGGTGCTGGAACTTTCTAATGAACATGAAGCAAATGCATTCTCTGCCTCAGATGTTCCTCCTTGAAACTGTTAACGAGAAAACATATTTTTAGAAATGAGTACCCGGCCTACTCACAAATCTGAAGTGGCCTAAGTTTATAGCAAAATATAAAAGAGGATAATTTGGGGTGAAGAAAATAGAACATCTAAAAGAAGCTTTAAGATACGATGTCACCACACACCTGAAGTGAATAAACTGCTATAGTGCGATACTAAATTTCTGTGACAGAAAATTCACAAATGGCAATTCACAGGGTTACACATATGTACTGTCCAACAAAATTTAGCAAGCAAAAGTCCTTGCTAAGAATAACTTTCACAAACTAAATTCAAGATGCGATTCATCACATATTTCTTGTATAAAAAGCACTGGGAAATAAAGTAGATGGCAATTACTCTTCTACTCAGGAAAGAGAACCTCTAAGATGTAAAAGTTAACAACTAAATTAACCTTCAGGTATGATCTCTGGCCATGCTGCAAACAAAATATAAACCTTTCAGAAGATGTACCTACGTTTGAACCAAATAACCAAACTCGTAGAAAACTTCCTTACTCTTTTATTTTTTTTAAATTTTTTTTTCCCTTACTCTTTTAAATTCCAGATAATGCCCCACTAATACTGAAACTACTCATTTCTCATAGACAGTGAAAATGAGGATGGAGTCACAATTTTAATCATAAGATTCTTGTTGGCTTTCTTTTTCCAAACACTCAATATAAAATTTCAAAGTATATTATTTTTTAAAAAACTAACTGATACAAAACTTGCTTAAATTAAAATGGAAAGTAAACTGGGGGTGGGGGAAGCATGCTATTTTCATCTTTGCTACTTGATCTGTATATTATCAATATTATATTATTTAAATAAATGTATTTCCAGCAAATACAAATCGTGACAACTATAGTTCAGATGGGTTTGATAAAGTTTACTTTTTCAAAGTTGTAGTCCAAACCAAATGTCAAATAGAGATCATACATGCGAAACCCCCTGGGAGGAGGGCAATGTACGCACACAAACTAAGAGAAACAGGAGTTCACACCTTAGACTTAACTGAGGCTTTTAATCACAAAATGAATGTGGCTTGTGTGCCCTATAGTTTATAAATCACATAATCAGGTGATCTGAAATGTCAGTCAAATTTATAAATTCCTATCTGGGCTTGTGATGGTCCAGAGGCATACCAGCCAAAAGTAAACAAGGCAACAACAAAAACAACTGCTGACGCCGTGAAAAAGTAAACACTCCAAAAACAAGACTTCATCGTTCCTTAGAATTACATCTTCTTGACAGTTATTCTCTTTGGGCAAGCATCCTTGCATCAGCTAAAAGTTCTAACAGAACAGCAAGGGCTGACCGAAAGAAAATTATACACGACTTTTCCTGTGCTTTGGCAAAGGGCACAATCTGCTTTCTTCTCTGCCAACAAAACCTCCTAATGTGAAAAGAGTCATTTTCAATAAGTTTCCAGCATTTAAAAATGTTGCTAGGATTCTGGGCTTGTTGCACTGACACGATGTTGTCTGGCATCTGGGCACACCAATGCCTCTGTGCTGAGAAAACTAACGAGCTTGGAAGGCTGTCCTTACATCGTCACATCCCTGAGAACCTCGCGGCTGTCTTCTCCACAGTGAGGACGTTTTCCTCCCTTCGGTGGTGATATCTAGGCTGGACCTAAAGCACTGAACTGCAAAGAAAGGAAGGCAGGCCTCTGCCCACCCCCCTTCTCTACGGCCCATTAGACCCTCTCCCTTCTCTCTCCTCTCATCTTACCAGACTGAGAGTTTCCAAGTGGCAACTAAGCGTGAGTCATAAGAAAAATGAAGCTTCAGCTTGCTGTCACTGGCTGCCACGGCAAAGCATCATTAACTAATTTGTGCGAGTTGATGGAAGTGAGGCCCCCTGATAAAGAAGTCAGAAATCATTTTCAAGCTGTCTTGCAGCCATTCATTTTAAACCTTCAAATGAGTGTGGCTGTTTTTGGTTAACTACCCTCTTAGCAGCAATAAAAAACGCAGGATCTTCATTCCTTCTCTGTCCTCTGACTACATTCCAAATACGAGAAGAAAAGCAATGTCTGAGATCGTCCAGGAACTGAATAATCAGCTCAAAATAATCATGCACTGGCTGAACAGATTCCTAACACATGTGTCAAACAAAACACAAGGGCTGCTGGGGGCCGCCGTGACCTGCTTCATTCAAGCCTGCAGAGCGCCAGGTACTGGGCAGGGATACGATGTACAATACGGAATGAGACACAGCTTTCAACACAGAGGCTGGAAGAAATACCTAGGTGCTAAGTATGGGAAGAGAGGTCTACGAAGGGGCCGTGATGCTCTGAATACAGGGAGGCTCCTGAGCTCACGTCTATTGGATAATGGATCTGAATGGGTAAAACTGGAAGGAACTGGCAAGAAAGGACATTTCAGGTGAAAGGAACACCGTAAGAGTGGAAAGGGTCTCGGGATGCCCGTGAAGGGCACCTAGTTTGCGTGGCCGGAGTGAAGGCTGGGGGAGAAACAGTGAGAGCTTAGGTAGAAAGGTGATCTCAGGAAACACGAGCGCCAGCCCAGGGGAAAGGACTAACAGGACGGTGTTCTATGATCCACTAGTTTGAAGTCATTCCCCTCTAATCAGGGAAAAAAGGAAATATGAATCATAGCATAAAGTGATGTGAAATAATTCGCTCAATAAATACATATTCGATGGCTATTCTAATACCTAGTACAGTGCCTTGAGCTTGGAAGACGTGAAACCTTTTTGAATAAATGTTGTCCATCCGCTATGAGGCTGGGCACCAAGACACCAGACACCAAAGGGCTACCATGATGCCCAAACATGGATGCTACCCTTAAGGTGCTTCCCTCTATTATAGATGGGCCCATCAAGAACCAAGAGGCTGAGACTGCCTGGTACCAGTGACAGTAACCATTTTAGAAGGAAGTAATCTATGATAAGTCAGCCCCCCAAATACCACCGTAGTGGGGGCCAATGGAAGATAGAGTTCAAGGAGGAGCTAAAGGGCTTCCCTGGTGGCAACAGTGGTTGAGAGTCCGCCTGCCAATGCAGCGGACACGGGTTCGAGCCCTGGTCTGGGAAGATCCCACATGCCACGGAGCAACTGGGCCCATGAGCCACAGCTACTGAGCCTGCGCGTCTGGAGCCTGTGCTCCGCAACAAGAGAGGCCGCGATAGTGAGAGGCCCGGGCACCGCGATGAAGAGTGGCCCCCGCTCGCCGCAACTAGAGAAAGCCCTCGCTCAGAAACGAAGACCCAACACAGCCAAAAATAAAAAAAATTAATAAAAATTAAAAAAAAAAAAAGAAGGAGCTAAAGGCTGAAATCAATAAACCCCACAAATAAGGACAGTACTTTCCTCTCCTCCACCTTCCCACTCTCTGTCGAAGGGGAAATGGTTACCTAATGACCTTCCTTCCTCTGAGAGATGACAGCATTCCCTGAGCATTGTGGTGACGGTTAATTTATGTGTTAAGTTGGGCAGAACAAGTTTTGTCCAACACTAGTGTAGATGTGATTAGTGTTTACAGTCAGTTGACTTGAAGTAGAGCTGATTAGCCTCACAATGTGGATGGGTCTCATCCAGTCGGCTGAGGTCTTAAAAGCAAAGACAGGTTTCCTGAGAACAAGGAATTCTGCATCCAGATGGCAGCAAGGAAAATTTGACCTCAGACCCAAGACTGCAACATCAAGTCTTCCTGAATCTCCAGCCTGCTGCTGGCTGGCTCTACGGATTTCAGACAGGTCAGCCCGACAATCGCTCAAGCCAGTTCCTTAAAATCCACCTCTCATTCTCTCTCTCTCTCTCTCTCTCTCTCACACACACACACACACACACACACACACACACCCTATTGGTCCTGTTTCTCTGGGGAACCCGGACTAACACAACTGCGATCTGACTGTGGCCTCTTTCACAGCCACCCCCAGTTCCCCCACAGCCCTTGGAGAGGTCCATGTTGCCCCTTCTCCACTTGGTTCTCCAAGGCAGCCACCTGGATGGCAAGATTCCATCTGCCCTCTCCAACGAGCTCATCCTAAGATGGGCCTCAATGCACTGTCAGGTACGGCTGCTCGAGCCCACCCGAGCCACACCAGCCCCGGGGGGAGGAGAGCCAGGCCTTCCGAGGGACTGGCAGTGGCTTTCCCGCTGGTAAGCGGGGTTTGGAAGAGGCCAGCTGCCCCCAGGCAGGGCACGGTGCCTGGAAGAACTTGCCCCATCCGCTGAGAGCACCTCAGTTCAATGGCTTCCTTTTTCCCATCAGTCACCCCAGACGTCTGACCAACCAGTCTCCAGCCGCTCAGTTACGGGCACATCCTCCAGCCACCCCTACCCCTGGCACCTGGGAGAAGCTCCATGGACTCCAGAGCGTTGACTGTGTCTGAGCAACGCACAGCCGAGAAGCCCCTCTGACAAACCCCACCCTACCCAGGCCTCTAGGACTCTTCTGCCAGTGTGAACGGTCCAGAGAGCCACATCCTCTGGACTCTGTGACCCGGGAGCCTGATCTTCACAGGGGTCCAAAACTATTACAATGAAAGCTCCCAGTAAGCTCCACACTGGATACTGCAAAGCAGCCGAATGCACTACCTAAGAGCACAAGGGGCTGAAATCTGAGCGCTTCTTCACTGAGCGCGACACCTCGATGGAGTGAGTGAGGGACTGAATCCCAGCCTCCGTCTCCCCTCATTACTAAGGGAGAGCCACCAGGACCCCCGATGAGCCCACCTCCGACAGGCCCCGTGAAAGGTCTGTGTGTTCATTCAGTGTAATCTGAGGCTCGGGAGAAGAGCCTGTTTTGTCCTTTGAGACCTTCTGGAGGCAGGGAGCGCTCTCAGAGCCCAGGTTGAGATGCTCCGTGACGCACTGCCCACCCCCCGCCCCGCCGTCCCCCAGACAAGCCAGACCTCCTGAAGCAAGCGCCCTTTCCTCCGCGTGAGCTGATCTCCCCATGTGAGAAATTGTAATCAGAGAAGGGCCAGCACTGGAACTGGACCCGGACAGAAGCAGGGGCCTCTGGAGCAACGCCAAGTGCCCCACTGCAGACCTCAGCCCTTTCTCTCTCCACGCGCTCAGAGCCTCGTGAGGACAATTGCTAACATTATTCAATACGCATCTATTATGCAAATTGAGACACAAATGCATTTTCAAAGGTTATTAAATCTTAGTGCTATGGGGCAAGGACTTTTGGACTTAGATTTCACTTAGTAAACAATATAAGGCTGACCCCAAACAGGAACTCTTAATGGCAGCCGCAAGAGGCACAAAGTCCTGTGGGAACTCAGGGCTGGCGGGGGGGACCACGGCCTTCGGGTGACGACAGTCTGGAGATCTCAGGAGCACCTGACGTGCAGGTCCAGCTGCTTCCCAGACATTTCTTCTTGGTGGTCTCACAGGCACCTCAAGCTCAGCGTGTGGCGAACTGGGCCCAGCTGGTCCTCCAGCGATGCTCCCTCCTCAGCGATGGTTTCACCTCCTCAGGTCAGAAGCTCAGGAGCATCTCGGACCCATCCATACTTCCTCCTGTTCTTCCTGTCCATGTCGCCTCCTAAATCCCACTCCGACCCATCTGCTTCCTTCCTCTCCACACCATTACTATGTCTCTGGACATGACGGCCTCCCAGCCTGCCACTGTCACCCAGTCCTGCCCTCTAGCCCACTGTCCACTGCAGCTGTGGGATGTGGTCTTGACACCACCTACTCAAAACTCTTTGACACTTCCCTTCCCTCTCTGGATAGAGATAAGACTCCTTAAAGAGGCCCACAGGCGCTGCAGGTGTCCAGTCTCACCCTCCCTACCACCCTCTCTGATACCCCCAACCTCCATCATCTTCTGGGCTTTGCCTTTGCTGTTCCATTGGCCTAGAAAGCTCTTCCCCCTCCTCCCCTCTCTGCTTAGTTTAACTCCTGGAGAGTCTTCAGATTTCAAAACAGTGGTCACTTCCTGGATCTCCAGAATTAAGTCCCATTCTCTTATTATATGTTCTCTCAGTGCCATGGACCTTGCCTGTCCAACACCTGTCATCATCACAATTTTATATTTATTGTCTCATTACATGATGAATGTCTGTCTCTCCCACTAGATTCTAAGCTCCTTGAGAGTAAGCTAAGTGCTAGATATTGTGCCCAAGTGTCCAGCACAGGGGCAGAAACTTAGCAGACCCTGAGTAAAAATGTACTGATTGATGAGTATATGAAACTCATTCGGGCCCAGGTCACAGACAGCAGTGACAGCAGCAGAAACAGCAGCTGGGCGGGGCCTCTTCTCACTCCCACATGACTCTTTTTTTTTTTTTTTTTTTGCGGTACGCGGGCCTCTCACTGCTGTGGCCTCTCCCGTTGCGGAGCACAGGCTCCGGACGCGCAGGCTCAGCGGCCATGGCTCATGGGCCCAGCCACTCCACGGCGTGTGGGATCTTCCCGGACAGGGGCACGAACCCATGTCCCCTGCATCGGCAGGCGGACTCTCAACCACTGCGCCACCAGGGAAGCCCCGACGTGACTCTTCTTGATCACACTGCAGGGCTCTCAGTATTTGTAGAAACAATGCTCTTTAAATTCATTGTTTCTTTTCACTATCTTAAACATAATTTAAAAATACTTAAGAGATACATAGATTTCTGACAATTTATGTAGTTAAAAAATTCATTCGCTACATATGGGTAAACTTAAATATTGTAACTTTTTTGTTCTTTCCGTCAAACACTTTCATTGACTAACTACAATGTTTCCGCACAGTGCTAGGCATTAGGAATATAAAAATGAGTAACACGTCCCCTGCCCTGTATATTATGTGGGCTTTGGAGCCCCAGCACCCAGGTTCATTTGATTACTTTTTTGAGTACCTGCTGGAGACAGAGTTCAATAAGACTGCTCTCTACTTTTAAAGAATTCACAGTCAAAAGGTCAAGTAAATGATTAGTAAAAAAATAACTTTAACATAGAGTCAGACAGGCTGTACCCAGGTACATAGAGGTTGCTGGCACAGGCTTTGAACCTGCCATTTTATTATCTGATTTTATTATCTATTCATGAACTAATAAAACACAATTTACTCTTCTCTCGAGATAAGCTGTTTTTCTCATCTTCATGATTAGGATGGCCTGTTCCTTTTTTCCAAAGCTCGATAAGATACATTGCCTCAAATACTTCAATATGTGTATACATACAAATGTGTATGTGTGTGATCGTACACACATATATTCTTTACTTTTTACTACTAGATCCAATTATCTTTAGGAATCAAGAAGAGGGAGATTTTAATACTTCGAGGCATTGCTTTTCAAATCTCTTATTCACTATTTCTTCAGCTTAGAAAGGTCCCCAGTAATTCCTTTCCATGTCAGCTGTTCTTGGTTTTATTTTTCCAAGCAGTTTTAATTGCTTTTGCTCTCTTCACCATTGCATTTCTTTGCATAAAACTTCGCAATATCGAGTTTGATCAGTAGTGGGCAACGCCACAGGGCAGGGTGAGGGTTATGAAAATATCACTGAGTAGATCCATGCCTTTAATTCTCTTCACTAGTTACTTATAGCTAGGTTATTAAAGTCAATTGACTCTGCATTATTCACACGGAAGAACTGTAATAGCATAAGAGTCAAACATGAAAGGTCCGGGGAAGAAAGATCCTAGGTGGGGCTGCTTGTGATTGCGATGAGCACCCAGAGGACCTAACACTGGGTCCCCAGTGAGCAGCTGGGGTCCGCCCTCACTCAAGGATGGAGATGCCGCGCCCTGACCCGCCCTCCTCACGAGTATGTCTCTGCTGGCCTAGCGCTGCACTTCAAGTCTAAATTAACTGACCATACCGTTCAAAATAAATCTTTTTTGTGTGTTATTTATTTTTGGCTGTGTTGGGTCTTTGCTGCTGCATGCGGGCTTTCTCTAGTTGCGGCGAGCGGGGTGGGCTTAGTTGCTCCGCAGCATGTGGGATCTTCCTGGACCAGGGCTTAGAACCCGTGTCCCTTGCATTGGCAGGCGGATTCTCAACCACTGCGCCACCAGGGAAGTCCTATAGTCTCTCCTCTAACATCCTTTCCCTTCCATTCCTTCAGCTGACTTTCTACACCTTCTACATCAACTGCCACAAAAGGAAAATGTCTCCTTTGTGGGCACCACTCTTGTCTGTCTCCAGCATTGTCCTGGGACCGCCCAGGACCCACACAGATGTCGGATCATCCCTACAGAACCACCGCTCACCACGCCCATCATCTGAGTTTCCTCCCAGCAGGAGCGGACCCTGGGCACCTGGACACTGCAGCATCAGAGGGCTCGACTCCTGCCTAGAAAACCCCGTACCCACCTAGTGGTGGGCCTCTGAGGGGCAGCCGTGAGGGCTGCCTCAGGCCTTTGCCCTTCCCCACTTCTTCCCTTCCTGGGCTTTAGATGACTGCCCCCGACATGCCTGAGCAGGTCAGGACTGGCACTTGCTCAGGGGGCTTCACCTGTTCTTCCTTCTCCTCCCTACTGCCCTCCCCTCCTCTCAGCCAAAGGCCGGGGCACCTGATGGGCACGCATCCCCAGCTTCCATTCTCCTTCTCTGACTCCAGTCTGGTTGGAAGTGCCACCCTCTCTGCTCTGAGGCTTTGCCCCCACATGTGCTCTGGGCGCTGTTCCCTTCACACACCTTCAAAGGGACATCACTGCACCAGTTACCCTGCCACCAAACCTTCAGGCTTTCCCCTGCCATTGGCACTTTCCCTCAGCATTAAGCTTCCTCAAATCCTGACCATATTAGAACAACACAGACCAAAAAATGTTTCTTCCACCTCGCGTCCCACTGCATTTCCACTTGACATTGAGGCATCTGTCTCCTCCGGTAGACTGTGCTCTCTGAGGGCAGGGACTGCGTCTTATTCTTAGTCACATTTCATAGCTTAGCAGGGACTGACACACAGTAGGCCCTCACTAAGGATGTGCTGAGTGAATAAAGGAGTGATTGGAACATACAGAAATGTGCAGTGGAGAGGTCTCTGGATCTAAGAACACCAGCCTCTAGTCCCAGCCTCGACATTTGCTGGTGGTATCAGCTGTCCCTAAGTTTCTGTTGGCTTCGATTGTGAAAAGAGAAAGTCCTGCCAAGACGCTCTCTGAGGCCCCTTTTGGCATCAGCCTTCTCCGACTCCAGCACCTTCCAGCCTGAGATCGTTTTCTGTTGTAAATGTTAGAAGGTGACCCTAAGAAAAAGGGCAGGCTCTCCACTGAAACAAGCGGGCAGACACTCTGATAGCAAGCATTTCATCTAGAAAACATTTTTTTTAAATTCCAAGAATGTTAGGCCCTGGCATATGTTGCTAAGAGAAACTTTTGGTATTTCACTGAATATAGATGATGGGATTATTTGAAATCTTAAGTATTCAAACTGTGATGCCCAACAATTAATAAGTCAGTAGTTACTGAAATTTCCCTCAGTATAAAAGCGGTCACCAGAGAGGACAGAGGAGGGGATGAGGTCTATTCCTACCCTCAAGAAGCTTATATATAGTACAGTTGGGAAACTATGACTCAAATGTGTTTTCAGAAATGGTAGAAAATGGAAAGGCTTCAGAAAAAGGGAAGGTGAGGTTTATGCCCAGGGGGTTGCTTATTTATCTACCTAGAGGGAAAATGAACAATATTTGATTCAACTGCGGGGTACTGACTTTGGACCTAGATTCACAGAGATGCTGGCGGTCCCCGACAGCTAGGCAGGACCTGGGATGGCACGACGCAGGCAGTCCTAACAGGATGACAGTGAGGCTGAGGCCTGAATGAGAGAACGTGGCCCATCCAACATCAAGTGGGAGACCGGGAGAGGGGCAAACTCCCAAGGGTGCTGAGAGTCAGGGCCAGGAGCTAAAACTAGCATCCCATGAAGAAGGGACCGCTTGATGACGAGCAGCTTGACTACAGGGGTGTCTAGGAAGTGCCATCAGATGGTGATGACCCTGAAGAGGAATTACTGTTGGGAGGCCGGGCAAGGTGAGACAGACCAGGGTACTGGCTCTGTGCTGGGGAACTGCCATCAATCAGCTCACGACCCCATAAAGGATAACGGGGTGGGCTGATTTAAGAGACTGCTAGACTTTTCAGCTGAATCGCTAGTAAAGGTGGTGCCATTTACAGAGAGCAGAATAATGATACTGCTTTGTTGAAACAAAGAATTTTTATGAACAAATTAGTTTTATGGAGAAGATGATTCTTTTCACCCAAAGAATCACAGGTCCTCAAGTTGGAAAGGACATTATAGTGGAACATCTAAATGAAAAGTTCTGAACACAGGTGGCTATGGTATTGGTAGCCAGACAAGTGGGAGCCTATCAGGGATGGGAGTGTACTAAGAAAGACTTCAGTGTAGAAGCAATACCTGCTGCTGTGAGAGCTCTCCAAGGGGGGAACATCCACAGGAGAGAGTGCAGACTGGAGGGCAGAGCCGTGATGAATGCCCACAGCCAGACAAAGAAAGCAACAGCAAAGCCAGCCAGGAAGAACTGGCTATCAAGGCAGGAGAAGAATTATGATGGATAATGTGAGAATGACCAGAGGTAAAAAAATGTCTCGAAGGGCACAGTCAGCAGCATCAGCGTTGTGGAAAGGCCAAAACGAGAAATAATGAACAGGAGACCTTTGGATTTTGCAACATAAAGATCAAGGGCAGCACAGAAGAAAGAAGTTGCTTGGTAGGGTGTGGAAGCAAAAATCAGCTGGGAGAGGCCAGGAGACAGTGGGCACCAGCCTCCCATTCAGTGTGTTTTGTAGTAAAAAGGAGCAAAAAGAGAAGAGGCATCAAAAAGCGCAAATAGGGCTTCCCAGGTGGCGCAGTGGTTGAGAGTCCGCCTGCCGACGCAGGGGACGTCGGTTCGTGTCCCGGTCTGGGAAGATCCCACGTGCCGCGGAGCGGCTGGGCCCGTGAGCCATGGCCGCTGAGCCTGCGCGTCCGGAGCCTGTGCTCCGCAACGGGAGAGGCCACAACAGTGAGAGGCCCGCGTACCGCGGAAAAAAAAAAACAAACAAAAAAGAGGCGCAAATATTATGACAGAGGTGGCGAGGTGTGGGGCTGGATCCAGAGGGATGGAAGGAAGATCCTAGAGACAGTGGGGAAAGCGTGGCAGCAAGAGCTGCAGTGGGTGAGGGTGATGCCCTCAGGCTCAGGCGCAGCACTGAAGCAGGGCAGCCTTTCCCTGCATGTGAATGGGAAGCTGTAAGGAGATATATACATATATATATATATATACATATATATTTTTTTTTTTTTGCGGTACGCGGGCCTCTCACTGCTGTGACCTCTCCCGTTGAGGAGCACAGGCTCCGGATGCGCAGGCTCAGCGGCCATGGCTCACGGGCCCAGCCGCTCCACGGCACGTGGGATCTTCCCGGAACGGGGCACAAACCCATGTCCCCTGCATCGGCAGGCGGACTCTCAACCACTGCGCCACCAGGGAAGCCCTAAAAGCTACTTTTTAAAAAAATATTTATTTATTTATTTGGCTGCGCCGGCATGCCATCTGCAGGATCTTTCGTTGCCGCATGGGAACTCTTAGTTTTGCCATGTGGGATGTAGTTCCCTGACCAGGGATGGAGCCTGGGTCCCCTGCATTGGGAGCATGGAGCCTTAGCCACTGGACCACCAAGGAAGTCCCCAAAAGGTATTTTAAAGTTCATCAGGTACATTAAATGAAAATGAAACATCAGCTAAAAATTTAAACATTTGCACTGATCTTTTTAACTTTACATGATACTTGTGACCCATTATAAATAACAAATTCTTCTAAGACTTATTTCTAAGTCTACTATGAAAAAAACAATGGTGCAAACAGTGTAAGTTTTATTATGTTTAGCAGGAACTCCTATGGAGTTTTTTAAAGTCTGCGCTAATAATAATTTTACCCATACAATTCATTTCTCAGACAAGTTAAATATCCACCTTGGAATTATCTGACCCACAGAAGATAAACATCCATGAAATTAGCACTAGTTCACTGAAGTAAGAAATGACTAAATTGTTACATATGGTGGCAAATGTGAACTAGACTTATGATGATCATTTTACAATGTATATGAATACCGAATCATTATGTTGTACACCTGAAACTAACACGTTATATGCCAATTATACCTCAATTTTTAAAATTAAAAAAAGAAATTACTAAATTGTAATTATTGGACTTCTAGCAAATTAAATCTATTACTACCCATTAAAAATAATTATATGAACGCTGTATACCTGTGAAAAAGAGAATCTGTGGGCAAGCTCCTCCAGGGCGGTCATTCTATTTCACATGCTTATTATACTGCTGGGCATACCACCAAACACAGAAAGGAAATATCAGTGCAAAAACAGTATCTGAGGGTTTCCCTGGTGGCACAGGGGTTGAGAATCCGCCTGCTAATGCAGGGCACCCGGGTTCAGGCCCTGGTCCGGGAAGATCCCGCATGCCGCGGAGCAACTAAGCCCGTGTGCCACAACTACTGAGCCTGTGCTCTAGAGCCCGTGAGCCACAACTACTGAGCCCGCATGCTGTAACTACTGAAGCCCGCATGCCTAGAGCCCGTGCTCTGCAACAAGAGAAGCCACCGCAATGAGAAGCCCGCGCACCGCAACGAAGAGTAGCCCCTGCTCTCCACAACTAGAGAAAGCCCACTCGCAGCAACGAAGACCCAACACAGCCAAAAATAAATAAACACATTTATTTTTTAAAAAGTAGTATCTGATTACAGTGATAGCATTTTTTACCTTTTAAAATGTATTTTTATCAAAATTTGCTTAAAGGAATTCATGTTTATTGTAAAAATCCAAAATTATAATACATGAAGTGACATCACCCAGGTCTGCTCTTTGTTCACAGGCAGGTTACCTATTTCATATGTACTTCTCCAAAAAAATTTTAATGTATGTAAATGTGTGTAAATGTGTACACACACATCCCATTCTTCACAGAAAATGGGATCATACTATACATAGTATTTGCAACTTGTTTCATTCACTTAAAAATGTGTCTTTGGGCTTCCCTGGTGGTGCAGTGGTTGAGAGTCCGCCTGCCGATGCAGGGGGCGCGGGTTCGTGCCCTGGTCCGGGAGGATCCCACGTGCCGCGGAGCGGCTGGCCCCGTGAGCCATGGCCGCTGAGCCTGCGCGTCCGGAGCCTGTGCTCCCCAACGGGAGAGGCCGCAGCAGTGAGAGGCCTGCGTACCGCAAAAAAAAAACAAAAACAAAATGTGTCTTTGACATTTTTCGTGCCATTATCCATAAATCGCCCCTTTCTTTTTAAGGCTTGTAAAATAATTCCCTTGTTTGGATATAACACAATTTATTTGGCTACTTCCATACTGATGGATATAAGGATTTTCTTCTTCCAATTTTTTCACTATTATAAACAGTACTCAGTGAAGTCCTTCAGTACTTTTTAAAAAAAATTGCTGCAGAATTAATTCATAGCAGAGAACTTTCTGAATCAAAGAATATAAATATTCAGAATGTTAACACGCATTGCTAAATTGCCCATCACAAGTTGCCTACCACTGCTACCCGCAGCCAATTAGAATACCTAATCCCCCCTTGTTCTCTCCAACACAAAATGTATCCGTCGTTCTACTTTGTCCACTTGATACTATTTTAAACTTCATCGAGTATATTTTAGATTAAATCTGCCATAATCATTTAATGTACTTCTGCCTTTACAATTAGATATTTCAATATAAAATTTTAGCACTCACCTGACTTTGGGTTATATACATTCTAGACGAAAGAAATAATGTGGTGAGAGATGCTTCCAAAGGCATACATTTTATTATTAGATAAATCATCATTGTAAAAAATTTGAAAAAAAAAGTCAAATATAAAGAATAAAATGAAATTGTATCATCATTCAAGAGATACTGTTTTTATTCTATACATATATCGAATGCACATATATTGTTTTTCTCAAAAAGCAATAATAACATATACTATTTTATATGCTGATTTATTAAATTAACAGTAATAATCTCCCCCATAATCTCATAATCTTAAATAGTCTTTTGAAGAACATGATTTTTTTCTAAATTTGTTTATTTTATTTATATTTATTTTTGGCTGTGTTGGTTCTTTGTTGCTGCACGCAGGCTTTCTCTACTTGCGGCGAGCGGGGGCTACTCTTCATTGCAGTGCACGGGCTTCTCATTGTGGTGGCTTCTCTTGTTGCGGAGCATGGGCTCTAGGCACGCAGGCTTCAGTACCTGTGGCTCATGGGCTCTGTAGTTGTGGCTCGCATGCTCTAGAGCGCAGGCTCAGTAGTTGTGGCACACGGGCTTAGTTGCTCTGAGGCAATGTGGTATCTTCCCAGACCAGGGACCAAACCCGTGTCCCCAACATTGGCAGGCAGATTCTTCACCACTGCACCACCAGGGAAGCCCAAGAACATGATTTTTAAAGCCCACATAATATGTCTTCATTTATTTAGCAGTTACTATTGCATTTTTACTTCTGATTTTTCATTATTATAAATTATGCAGAAAATTTTATTTGAGTACACCTCTGAGTATTCTGTGAGGTTACAGAGATTCCTAAGAGTGGCTAGAACAGATTCTTTGTTTTAAAATAATGAACCATGTCTTTGCGACATCAAGTCCTTAGGTTGTTATCATCTGTTAGATATAGCCCCATCTATGGAGGTGACTCTTCACTTCCTTAGGATAAGACAGGCACCATGGCTGGGCTGAACTTTATATTTATAAATTTTTTTTTTTAATTTTTTGCAAAATTTTTCATGACTTTGAATACCAGTATATTTGACTGACAAAGCAGTAATCATGGAAAGACTTTTACCATACTTTTCTCAGAAATCATCAAATCAAGGACAGAAAACCAGGGATAAGAGCATCTGAAAAAACTTCTACAAGCATTAGTCTTTATTATATTCACAGAAGTGATCTTGAATTAGGCCACAAATGAGCACTCAAAAACATTCTCAACCCAGAAAACATCCAAGCAAAATAATCTGACAGATTTACATAACCAAAAGAATCCTATACATGTAGAAATTCTAAAACACATTTCCAAAAAACTTTTAGGTTAGAGAAAAAAATCAAAACAGAAATCAGTAGCTGTTCAAAAATGAACGATAAAACCATTAAGCTGCTGGAAAAATAACACTTAGGAAAGCTTAGGGCCTTAACTGCCTGTTTAGAAAATAAGAACAATAAAAAATAAGTGGCCAAAATAGGCACACGAAAAGAGGCTCAACATCGCTAATTATTAAAGAAATGCAAATCAAAACTACAGTGAGGTACCACCCCACACCAGTCAGAATGGCCAGCACCAAAAAGTCTACAAACAATAAATGCTAGAGAGGGTGTGGAGAAAAAGGAACCCTCCTACACTGCTGGTGGGAATGCACATTGGTACAGCTACTATGGAGAACAGTAGGGAGGTTCCTCAAAAAACTAAAAATAGAGTTACCACATGATCCTACAATCCCACTCCTGGGCATATGTCCAGAGAAAACTCTAATTTGAAAAGACACATACACCCCTATGTTTATAGCAGCACTATTTACAATAGCCAAGACATGGAAACAACCTAAATGTCCATCAACAGATGAATGGATAAAGAAGATGTGAGATACACACACACACACACACACACACACACACACTGGAATATTACTCAGCCATAAAAAAGTATGAAATAATGCCATTTGCAGCAACATGGATGGACCTAGAGATGATCATACTAAGTGAAGTAAGCCAGACAGAGAAAGACAAATATCATATGATATCCACTTATATGTGGAATCTAAAAAAAAAAATACAAATGAACTTATGCACAAAACAGAAGCATACCCACAGACATAGAAAACAAATTTACGGTTACCGAAGGGGAAAGGTGGGAGGGATAAATTAGGAGTTTGGAATTAACAGATATACACAACAGATATATAAAACAGATAAACAACAAGGATAGCACAGGGAACTATATTCAATATTGTGTAATAAATGATAATAAAAAAGAATCTGAAAAAAGGATATATATATATATATATATATATATACATATATATATATATCACATATATATGAATCACTTTGCTGTACACCAGAAACTAACACAACATTGTAAATCAACTATATTTCAATTAAAAAAAAATTAAGTGGCCTAAGTTTTCAATTCAAAAAAACTAGAAAAAAGAGAAACAAAACATATAGAAAAGAGCAGTTAATAAAGATATAAGAAGAGAGAGATGAATGAGAAATCAAAATTCAAAGAAAATAAACAAAAATTGTAGAGTTGATCAATAAAACCAAAATCTGCTAATTTTCAAGGACAAATGAAACAAATCTGTGGCAAAATGAATTTTAAAAAGACAAAGAATAGAACTATTATTTTTAAAATTCAGAAAAATGTAATCAATTTAATATGAATAAATTAGAAATAAACAAAATAGCCAATTTCCCAGGAAAATATAATTGTTATAATTAGCTCAAGAAGAAGAAAACCACTGAGATCCACATTCTAGAAAAAACTGAAAATGTAGTCAAAGACCTAGACTTTTTAAAAGCACCAGGCTCAGGTCATTTTAGGTGAATTATACCAAATTTTCAAAGAATAGGTAAATGCTATGTTCTATAAACTATTCAGGAACTTAGGAAAAAAATAGAAAGCCACTCAGCTTATTTTATGAGTTGAGCACAAGCCTTCTTGAATTCAGGACTCCTGACATTTGGACAGGGCCATTAACTGGGGGGAGAAGGAGGGGCTGCCCTGAGTATTGCATGGGTTAGCATGACCCTGATATTCAAGCCAGACAATAACAAATCAAAAAAAAAGAAAAAAACCCACAGATCTTTCACACTTATGAACAAAGAGTCAAAAGGCCTAAATAAAATAGTGGCTAATCAATTTATCAAGAACAGGCAGAATTTATTCCAGAAATACAATGGTGGTTTCATAAGAGAAAATAATATGAAGATAATTACTATATTAACAAAATAAAAGAGAAAAATCATATGATTGTGTTAATTACTGCAGAGAAAAGATTTGATAAAATGCAACACACATTCATGGTTAAGACTCTTAACAAACCAGAAATAGAAATTTTCCTTTACCTAAAAAAAGGAATCTATGAAAAACCAATGGGAAACCTTTTATTTAATGATGAAACGCTGGAAGCATCCCAATTGAAGAATAAGACTGTACAGCCAAAGCAGTATCTCAAGAAAAAGAATAATATAAGATATACACACTAGTAAACAAGACACAAAACAGTCATTATTTGCAGATTTTTTAATTGTCTACATGAAGAGCGAAGATAGAATTAGAAATGAAAAAGGAGAAGTAACAACTGACACTGCAGAAATACAAAAGACCATGAGAGATTACTACATGCAACTCTATGCCAATAAAATGGACAACCTGGAAGAAATGGACAAATTCTTAGAAAGGCACAACCTGCCAAGACTGAATCAGGCAGAAATAGAAAATATGAACAGACCAATAACAAGCACTGAAATTGAAACTGTGATTAAAAATCTTCCAACAAACAAAAGCCCAGGACCAGATGGCTTCACAGGCGAATTATATGAAACATTTAGAGAAGAGCTAACACCTATCCTTCTCAAACTCTTCCAAAATATAGCAGAGGGAGGAACACTCCCAAACTCATTCTACGAGGTCACCATCACCCTTATACCAAAACCAGACAAGGATGTCACAAAGAAAGAAAACTACAGGCCAATATCACTGATGAACATAGATGCAAAAATCCTCAACAAAATACTAGCAAACAGAATCCAACAGCACATTAAACGGAACATACACCATGATCAAGTGGGGTTTATTCCAGGAATGCAAGGACTCTTCAATATACACAAATCAATCAACATGATACACCATATTAACAAATTGAAGGAGAAAAACCATATGATCATCTCCATAGATGCAGAAAAAGCTTTTGACAAAACTCAACCCATTTATGATAAAAACCCTGCAGAAAGTAGGCATAGAGGGAACTTTCCTCAACATAATAAAGGCCATATATGACAAACCCACAGCCAACATTGTCCTCAGTGGTGAAAAACTGAAAGCATTTCCACTAAGATCAGGAACAAGACAAGGTTGCCCACTCTCACCACTCTTATTCAACATAGTTTTGGAAATTTTAGCCACAGCAATCAGAGAAGAAAAGGAAATAAAAGGAATCCAAATCGGAAAAGAAGAAGTAAAGCTGTCACTGTTTGCAAATGACATGATGCTATACTTAGAGGATCCTAAAGATGCTACCAGAAAACTACTAGAGCTAATCAATGAATTTGGTAAAGTAGCAGGATACAAAATTAATGCACAGAAATCTCTGGCATTCCTGTACACTAATGATGAAAAATCTGAAAGTGAAATCAAGAAAACACTCCCATTTACCACTGCAACAAAAAGACTAAAATATCTAGGAATAAACCTACCTAAGGAGACAAAAGACCTGTATGCAGAAAATTATAAGACACTGATGAAAGAAATTAAAGATGATACAAATAGATGGAGAGATATACCATGTTCTTGGATGGGAAGAATCAACATTGTGAAAATGACTCTACTACCCAAAGCAATCTACAGATTCAATGCAATCCCTATCAAACTACCACTGGCATTTTTCACTGAACTAGAACAAAAAATTTCACAATTTGTATGGAAACACAAAAGACCCCGAATAGCCAAAGCAATCTTGAGAACGAAAAATGGAGCTGGAGGAATCAGGTTCCCTGACTTCAGACTATACTACAAAGCTACAGTAATCAAGACAGTATGGTACTGGCACAAAAACAGAAAGATAGATCAATGCAACAGGATAGAAAGCCCAGAGATAAACCCATGCACATATGGTCACATTATCTTTGATAAAGGAGGCAGGAATGTACAGTGGAGAAAGGACAGCCTCTTCAATAAGTGGTGCTGGGAAAACTGGACAGGTACATGTAAAAGTATGAGATTAGATCACTCCCTAACACCATACACAAAAATAAGCTCAAAATGGATTAAAGACCTAAATGCAAGGCCAGAAACTATCAAACTCTTAGAGGAAAATATAGGCAGAACCCTCCATGACATAAATCACAGCAAGATCCTTTTTGACCCACATCCTAGAGAAATGGAAATAAAAACAAAAATAAACAAATGAGACCTAATGAAACTTAAGAGCTTTTGCACAGCAAAGGAAACCATAAACAAGACCAAAAGACAACCCTCAGAATGGGAGAAAATATTTGCAAATGAAGCAACTAAGAAAGGATTAATCTCCAAAATTTACAAGCAGCTCATGCAGCTCAACATCAAATAAACAAACAACCCAATCCAAAAATGGGCAGAAGATCTAAATAGACATTTCTCCAAAGAAGATATACAGATTGCCAACAAACACATAAAAGGATGCTCAACATCACTAATCATTAGAGAAATGCAAATCAAAACCACAATGAGGTATCACCTCACACCAGTCAGAATGGCCACCATCAAAAAATCTACAAAAAATAAATGCTGGAGAGGGTGTGGAGAACAGGGAACCCTCCTGCACTGTTGGTGGAAATGTAAACTGATACAGCCACTATGGAGAACAGTATGGAGGTTCCTTAAAAAACTCAAAATAGAACTACCATATGACCCAGCAATCCCACTACTGGGCATATACCCTGAGAAAACCATAATTCAAAAAGAGTCATGTACCACAATGTTCATTGCAGCTCTACTTACAATATTCCGGAGATGGAAACAACCTAAGTGCCCATCATCGGATGAATGGATAAAGAAGATGTGGCACATATATACAATGGAATATTACTCGGCCATAAAAAGAAACGAAATTGAGCTATTTGTAATGAGGTGGATAGACCTAGAGTCTGTCAAACAGAGTGAAGTAAGTCAGAAAGAGAGAGACAAATACCATATGCTAACACATATATATGGGATTTAAGGAAAAAAAATGTCATGAAGAATCTAGGGGTAAAACAGGAATAAAGACACAGACCTACTAGAGAATGGACTTGAGGATATGGGGAGGGGGAAGGGTAAGCTGTGACAAAGCGAGAGAGAGGTATGGACATATATACACTACCAAATGTAAGGTAGATAGCTAGTGGGAAGCAGCCGCATAGCACAGGGAGATCAGCTCCGTGCTTTGTGACCACCTGGAGGGGTGGGATAGGGAGGGTGGGAGGGAGGGAGACGCAAGAGGGAAGAGATATGGGAACATATATATATATATAACACTTTAATTTTGTTGTAAAGCAGAAACTAACACACCATTGTAAAGCAATTATACTCCAATAAAGATGTTAAAAAAAAAAAAAAACTTTACTGAAGGACATAAAGTAATTAAAGCAGAGACATAGCTTGTCCCTGGGTGGGAAGGCTCAATATTATAAAGACTTCATTTTTTACCCCAAATTATTTATAAATTTTATGAAATCCTTAATAAAATACTAAATAGAATTTGCAAGGAATTTGACATGCTGATACAGAAAATTGAAGCAAATGAATAAACATACAAGAAAGTTGAGGCAATCTTAAAAAGAAGGAACACTACTCTTGCACTACCAGATACCAAAAAAAACACTGTGAAGACACAGTAGTTAAAACAGCGCAATACTGGTGCAGGAATAGATGACCAGATTCACAGAACAGAACACAGACTCCAGAGGCAATCCATTGAATACAAGGGAATTCAAAATATAATCAAAGTGGCATTCCAAATCATGGGAAGAGGATTAACTACTCAACAAACAGTGCTGAAATAATTTGCAAAAAGCACAAAATAAAAAATAATAAAGTCTCTTCTTCACACAAGTGACACACACATAGATTCCAGAGTAATTAAAGACCTAATAAACCTAAAATAACCTATTAGTAGGATCAACTACATAATTTGGGGGGCCCAGTACAAAACGAAATGCAAAGCTTTCAAGATGGCAACAGCTGAGATTCAAACAAAGTGATTTACCCCTCTGGACATTTCATATAACTGGAACCATAAATGTATGGCCTTTTGTAACTGGCTTCTTTCACTCAATGTATAACGTTTTCAAGGTTCATCCATGTGTGGCATATATCAGTACTTTATTTTTCTTTTATTGTTAAACAATATTCTATGGTATGGATGCACCACATTTTATTTATCCATTCACCAATTAATGAATATTTGGGTTGTTTCCACTTTTTGAGTATGATTAATAATGCTGCTATGAACATCCTTGTATAAGTCAAAATGCGTTTTTAAAAAAACTGAACAATTCTATGTAAACGTGTGCTGGATGATTTAGAAAGTAGGATACTTAAAGTACATGTTTTTCTTTATTCAACCAAACGAGTAATCCTTAACGAATCAAATGAGCCGTTTTATAAAAATAATGAACAGGAAACAATCATTGGTATCCTACTAACCATAACTAACTTCCAAGTTAACCTTCTCTTAGATGCTAAATATTAAGACATGAGTTTTTATAACTGGAGAAATACCCTTGACAAGCAATTAACTTACTGATGAGAATTTTCTGAAGAGAAAGGAATGAAAGGGCACTCTGGACAGTGGCAGGGGTCGGGGGTAGGGGGTTGTTTAAATCTTTCCAGTCACTGGAGTAACTGAACATTTTGGTGGCAAACATACTTTGCACTATGATTTGGAGTGAATTTTTACAATTATTTGGAATAATAAAATAATTGGAGACAAAACTATTGAAAAGCAGAGGATACTCTGTTTTTAAAGCACTTCCTCCCCGTGGATGCAATGAATTGCCCCTCAAAAGTGCAAAGGTACCAGACAGGTGAGATGGGGCCACCCAAAGGCTTTGCAGATGGCCCCTGCCTTCCGCCTGTCTCAGTATAAACTGTTATTCCTTCAGCCCCATTTACTGTGTGAGCTTCCAGGGACAATGACACCAGCCCTCCTCCTAAGGAACTCGTACTATAAGTGCCCCGATCCCACCAAGGTGCGAATTTAAGGAAATCTTTATTTACTGCTCTTCTGGCAATTTTGTTTGAGCTCCCACAGAAAATAATGATGATTGGTAAGAAAAAAATCTTTAATCTTGTATTCATTCATTTATTCTTCTTATGTGGGAAAAAGAATATAAAAGAAAAGCTCTACCTGATTATCATCTGATTAAAAGACAGAGGAAAAAAAACTATTAATCCTTTTTTTAAGAGTTACAATATAATAAGAAATTTGAAATCAAATTACTTATGACAGAACTTAAAACCTGTTTTGACTCTTTGGTTAGCTGCATAGAGTACTATGGAATCAAAGGAAAAAAGCTATCCTGGGGCTTCCCTGGTGGCGCAGTGGTTGGGAGTCTGCCTGCTGATGCAGGGGACACGGGTTTGTGCCCCGGTCCGGGAAGATCCCACATGCCGCGGAGCGGCTGGGCCCGTGAGCCATGGCCGCTGAGCCTGCGCGTCCGGAGCCTGTGCTCCGCAACGGGAAAGGCCACAGCAGTGAGAGGCCCGTGTACCGCAAAAAAAAAAAAAAAAAGCTACCCTGGGCTCCACTTATAAACCAGGCAAGCAAAATGTCACACCCAAAGCTTCTGTGTAAGTCAGCTGTCTGCAGCTCCACATTCATTATCCCATAAAAACTACAATGTAAATATGCTTACAATCTCAGACCAACCCAGAAAAGCCTATTTAATCCACAATGTAGCTAAAATAATGTATACAGACCACATAAAAAGTGGGGAAATTACTCTGAAATCTTGGAATTAAACCAAGTGGAAAATAATTTAAACTCATTAAAAAATAAAATTTTAGCTTTTTCTTTGCTCCTCCTCAATCAAGTGCATGAAAAAAAGCGACCTTGCCTGAGCAGAACGAGGACCAGACACACCCTCCGCTGAGCTGCCCAAGGCCTTGGCACCCGGGAAGCTGCTGGACAGGACGGGGCTCTCTCCTCCCTGCTTCTCACCTCCCTCTACTTCACCCACCTCCCCTTCTCTTCTACCGAAACCCTGCTGATGTTCAGTCTTCAATCTCCATCGTTCTATCTCCACAGAGGCCCCTCCGTCGGAAAGGTCCTGACCTACAGGTGGATGCTATGAAGTGGCCAGATCACTGTGACTCATGGGCCACAGGACGGATTTGAGCTTTGATTCTGCATGAGTTGAGTTTAAGGAAAAAGAGTCATGTGATGTGACTTCACACCCTCTGGCTGCTGGAATAATCCAGTCTGGAGACCTGTGTGCATGGACCAAGGTGATAGCAGGGGAAGGTGATAAGAAGTAGATGGCGACATACTTTGAAGGGGGAGCTGATGGGATTTGCTAATGGACTGAATGGAAGGTTGGGGGCTTAGACAACAAAAATTCCTTTTCTCACAGTTCATGGAGCTGGAAGGCTGAGGCCAAGGTGCCAACAGACAGCTTCGTCCTTCTCAGGCATCTCTCCTTGTCTTGTAGACACCATGTTCTCTCTCTCTACGTCTTCACATGGTCTCCCCTCTGTGAGTGTCTGTGTCCTAATCTCCTCTTCTTATAAGGACACCAGCCATGTTGGATTGGAGCCCAACCCAATGACCTCATTTAACCTTAACCAGCTCTTTACAGACCCTATCTCCAAATACAGTCACAGAGGCACTGGGAGGCTTAAGACTTCAACACACCTATTTTGGGTAGACACAGTTCCTCCCACAAGGGATGTGGTGCCAAGACGACTCCAAGGTTTTTGGCCTGACCAAGTGGAAAGGTAGGGAGTCACCTGAGCTCATCACTGAACGATGGGGTGGGCTTCTGATGCATGGAGAAGGGCATCAGCTTTGAAAATAGTAGAAATTAGTAGAAATCGTTATATAATAGTAAAAAGGTCAACTAACGTGAATCGGGTGCTTAGTACGTGTAAGACGCCATGCTAAGCACTTTACGTTCATGACTTCACTAATCCTCACAACACTGTAATGTCAGGATTACCATCTCCATTTACAAATCAGGAAGCCAAGGCTTAACAAGGTTAACAATATGCCCAAAGTCACGCAGCTAGTGGAGCGAATTTAAGGGATTTGGATCCAAGCGCGCTAACTGCAGTAGGCATGCCCTTAACCACTGTCTGCACCTCCTCTGCCATAGAGAGCCACTAGGGAAGGCAGGAAACCATAAATATCACCATCAATGTGATCAAAACTAACCATAAGTATGACACCCAAGAGCTCATCAAGTTCAACTTATACTCTAGAAGTAAGCATAGATTCAAACGGCGATTAAATCATTTGTCCAATTCAAGCTACCCAGAAGAGACTTTAATTAGAATATTTTTTATTTTACACTACTAAAAAAATGGAAACAACCTAAATGAGTTTGTTAGAGAATTATGGAATAACCTTACAATAAAACACCATGCAACCATGAAACAGTGGCGAGCTACACGGATTACATGGATAGATATCTGTGTTACATTGTTGTTGTTGTTTTTTTAAAGCAGGGAATAAAATTACATTTTAGAATAATCTTTTAAAAATATCATAAGTATACGCAAAAGTCTAGCTGAACATACACTAAAAAGGAGAGAGAGTAAGAAAGTGGATAATTTTCACTTTCTTTTTTAAACTTTTCTACTCTGCCTGATTTTCTTCTATAGTAAATATGCATTGTTTGTAAAATCAGAAAAACAATGCTATTGCCAATCTAGAAAGATTTTTTTCAAAGCGATTTCCTTTACACTTTGCTGCTCAAACTTCCCCCAAGCATGGGGGGAAGGCTGGCGCCTGAGCCTTCTGGGAGTCACTTCTCTCCCGTGGCTCTGACGGCACCCAAAGCAACCCTCAGAAGCGACTTGTCAATGGAAGTGTTTGACAGCTGGCACAGGGGATAACTGTACTCACAGTTTACAACTCATTTAGACCCAGAGAATCAACGTTTTCCAAATGAAGTGTCTGACCTCAACAAGTGCAAGCATATTACTCGGCCGGTATTTTTTTAATAATATCAAATCTGTCAAGGTTGTCATTTACGTCAAAGTCATTTGAGGATTATAAAATAAAACACCAATAATAATGTTTAAGAGCAGGAGGCAGACAAGGGCGTGAAAGAGAGAGCAGGGGCAATGCTTAGGGGCAAGGCAACCCAAAAGGGGTCGCAGCACCATGCTTAACACTCATTAATTCACGCTTGATGGACACAGCACGTTCTTATTGAGTTCATCATTCTATGCACGCACCAGGCTATGCGCTACGAAGATAAAGGTAAAGAAGGTGCAGCCCCTTAAGGACCACTGTCATTTTTAATCCGTGGCCTGTGACGCTATCACAAACTCCGTTCCCTCTATTAAGTGGAGGCGCCCCAATGACCTGGATAATATCTGTCATCTGATAACATCGCTCTTTTACAAGATTTGTCAATTGTTGTTTCTTTTTTTTTTTCTTTTAGATTCCATATATATGTGTTAGCATACGGTATTTATTTTTCTCTTTCTGACTTACTTCACTCTGTATGACAGACTCTAGGTCCATCCACCTCACTACAAATAACTCAATTTCGTTTCTTTTTATGGCTGAGTAATATTCAATTGCTGTTTCTTTTATTCTTTGCTTCTGAGGATGTGGAGGGGAGGAATGGGATAAAATGAGGAAGACAAAGGCACAGGAAGAAGACAGGTGGTGAAAATATGAGAGGAAGCAATAAAAACGCTGAAAATGAACACTGAATTTGGAAGACAAGGTGCCTGAAAAAGAGGACAGAACAACCGAGCAGAGTGGAAAGATGGCGTGTGTTACAGAGCCATGTCCGGCCCTGCCAGGACGAGGAAGGCAGCCAAGGAACGCAGGGAGGGAAGCGTGGGGACACGGGGAGGGGGGGCTGGGAGGGAAGGATGCACCCCTCCTCCCCAGGGCGCTCTTCCTGGCTGATGGCAGGAAAATATACAGGAAAGACTATGGAACCTTCCACCTGGCCACCCTTTCCTCCTCTGCTACCCTGGCTGCAGGGAAGCTCTTCTAGAGTCTCAGAGGGTAGGAGCCCTGCTTCTCTAAAGAGATAAAAGAGCTGCTTTTCCCCTGAATCATCACAGCGTCTGCTCACACGCATGTAGACAGGAGGCCGAGGCATCTCCCCTGCAGACTCTCACGTGAGGATTCCTACACAGGACTCGATGGTCCGTGGGACAAGGGGCCCAGAGTCAGTAGCTCATTTAGATTCAGAAAAGCAACTTTTCACACAACCATTTATTTCATCCTAGGAATCCATGTGTTCCCCTATTCCCCTCACCTCTGCTCCTTTGAGAATCAGCAGATTCCATTTAACGAGCTTTTTATTTGACTACATACTTTGCTAAACATTAGGGCTAAAAAAGTTAAGAACAGGCCTTGCTCTTAAGGGATTTACAATCCACGGGGAAACACATAGGGAATTTCAGCAGCGCGTGACAAATCTGTTTTTCAAACTTTTTGTTGTGACCCTGAATAAAACCTACAGCTTTTACAGCAATCCTTCGTATACTGACACACAAACATGTGAAATAGCATTTTCTCTTCTAGTCCTTTCTGCTCTGTTTTATTTAATTTTTTTAAATGGGGTCACAATTATCGCCTGAGAAACAGACACAGTGCAGTGGGAGGACAGGGGAGGGGCCCTGAGCCCAGCCAGGATCCAGAGAAGGCCGCAGGGAGAGGCAGTCTGGGCCGGGGATGGTCAAAGTGAGTTAAACCAAGAAAGAAGGACAGACGTCCAGGCAGAGCAGATACCGTGAACCTGTGAGGCAAAGAAAGTGGACCTACTGGCCCCGGACATCACCAGACAGGTACCGTGATGCAGGGAAGAACAGTGACCGGGGTGCTGAGTGCACAGGGGCCAGGAGAGGGGGGTCTTGAGTGTCACGGTGCGGGGCTGTTAGCTTGTGCTGTGGGAACAGGGCTTGGCTGAAGGGTTTTTAACAGGGAATAATCTGAGTTGCCTTTTCCAGAAATCACTCTGCCTGCGTGACAACTAAATTTAAGGAAGGCAAAAACGGAAGGAGAAAGAAATGAAGAAGCTCACGCAACAGTGGAATTGAGCAGTGATGGGGTTTTTCACATGCTCTGAACGAAGGGGGTGCAGGGGATCTCAGTGACAATGTCAGCGGGCAACAGAGATAAACGGGGGGCGGGGTGGGGCCCTGAGCACACGGGGGGGGCGGGGGGGTGCCTGACAACCATGGGCTCGGACAGCAAAGCAGTGAGAAGACTGAGCACTGGGCAGCCACCTCCGCTTAGCACTGGGAAAAGGCCAAGAAGGCCACGAAGGAGACCGAAAGCTGCAGGCAGGCCAGAGCGAACCTACAGAGGACAAACGTGGAGCCAGGGGCCTGCGGCACCGCAACAGCCACAGGTCTGGTAGCAGCAGCTACGACGGCAGCTCCCCCCTCCCCAGCACTTCCTGTGGGCCTGCACACTGCATCACGTACATTACACACTGTATCACACTGATCTTTATAACAAAAGGTATTGGCATCCCATTTTATAACGTAAGGCTCGGAGAGGTTAAGTAACTTGTCTGATATCACTTGATTCGTCTGTAGCAGGGTCAGGATTCAAACCTCACGCTGAGGCCTATCTTAAAAGGACTGAACCTGACGGCATGGCAACTTAGTCGCGGCCTCTGTGAAAGCAAACACGAGATGACACAGCCGTGGGGGAAACGGGAGGAGAGACGGTGAAGAAGAGAGAGCAGACGTCTGTTGCAATAAAAGTGACGAGGAGGGAAACCAAACACAGGATGCCGCCCCTGAAAAGAGGGCTGGTTTAGGGTGTGAGCAAGGTAGGCAGGTTCGCAGGCTGCAAGGACAGCCAGGCCAGAGAAGGAAGAGGAGGCAGAGGCCCGAGGGCCAACGGGGACGGGAGGTGGTGGCCCTGGCCGAGGGACACTCTCCCACCTGTGCCCCCTGAGGCCGGAGGTGGGAGGGGCGCCACCTAGGTCCTCTGCACAGGAAAGTCATCCAGATGCTCCCTGTCTCCCTGTCATTTACTGAGTCCCCTCTCGTCCTCTACGGTTTCCCTCAAACTCCACTCATTTGGGGTTTTGAATGTCACTGTCTCAAATATGGAAGTTTTTGGTTGAATAGCATGAATCTTTTTCTTTAGAGGGAAGGCCTCAGGTATCGTCCACCGCCCGCAGGCTTGGGTATCTCATCTGCTCCCCGTCTGCAGAACAGGAACATTTGCTCGGTTGGTTTCTTCTCCCTCTGTAACGTCTGGGAGCAAACATTTTCCTGAGGTTTTCTAAAATATGTCACTTTGCAGGGAAACAGATGGAGTGAAAATAATGAAAACATCACCCCAATGTAAACTGTCCCCGATAGTCTGTGTAATGTAAATAGAATGACACCCTGGACTTTTGTACATTCAGAGGCTCTGCAATTCTACCATCATTTTTGTCCCACTGAGGCCTAATCCATCTTTATTGATTTTATGCTAGAAATAACTACCTTTTGATTGCTTCACCCAATTTTAACAATCCGTGGGCACTTATCTGATAGTTTTCTCATGTATTTATATGTTTATGGTTTGAATTGCTTACTGGTGTGTGCCCAGCACAACAGACACTCACAAATATCTGTGGGATGAGAGGATTCTCTCTTTGAACACGGCCCCCTGGAGACCACCTCTTTGGAGGCCATACAGTACAATCATGGAATCTGGCAAAGCTAAGTACTAAATGCTGAGCTCCAGCCTGTGACCTGAGCCCCAATAAATTCAACCAACAGACTTTTCTAAAATAAGCATTTAAAAATAAAAATCCACAGGCTGAAGACTTACATTTGTTTCTAAATCAATAGATTAGAAACTCTGGAAGACTAAACACTAGTAGTTTGAATCTATCCAAACGCCAACAGCTATTAGACTATTGCCCTAAAAGAAGACATGACCAGAAAGACTGTGTGATTACTATTCACCCTAGGTACTGTCTACAGAGAGAATTGTATTTCGACCATTTGCACAAGCACGTATGGGCCTTGGTTGATTTGCAGGAAGCCAAAACATAAAGCATGGATTGACTGTGTTCCTGAAATGTCTATATTTAGACAGAGACAGGGTCAGATGATTCAAACAAACTATATAGTTAGCTGCTTACAAGTTTTTCAAATTGAATAAGTTAGAGACAGGGCTAATATCACCTCTCAAACACTTGTACACATTGTCCTCACCTTTCTGGTTTCTTCAGCTCTAATCTTTAGAGTGACAGTGTTAGCTGTCTCTCTTTGTTTCATGCACAAGTATAAACGCAGTAAACTGAATGTAAATCGTCAACATAGAAAACTCGTGCCTGGGGGAGGCATTAACAGAAGGAGAAGAGGTCCAGGGAGAAGGGGCCTAAAGGCGACTCCTGTTCCCCCCATTTCCAGGCAGGCATCCAGCTATGACGGCTCCTGGTGTCAGTCTCATTAAATGTGTCTAAATGCTACCTTTGCACTAGATGTGCAACAAAAAGTGGGTTCCTATTTCCTGGTTCCGTATTAGAAATATACTCTGACACGGGCCAGTCATAATCCGCTGAGAAAAAAACTGTGAATATGCTCTCTTCCAAAGTGGATTGCCGTCTCTGAGGCTGTGGCTTTTCCCTCCTACAGGTCAGGCAACTCCTACTGTAGACAGAACACTAAGTCTGGACAGAGAGACACTGTGGATGGCTAGGTTTCCTGTATTTCTTTCCGAATGCTTTCTCGGTTTCTATAACGCCTCTTCCTCCCTCTATTGTCAATCATCACTGAAGTGATCATTGAAAGTTGACTATAATTCTAACTTCTAATTATTATTTTATAGTCCTTTAAAATGCATTAAAGGGCATTTTATACAGCGCAGAAATAGTTCATCTAGTTATCCAAAAGCTTTAAAAAATCATCAAAACTTCGTTAAAAAACAAATCCAAACATGATTAATTGCTTGTCCAGTATAAGCAAAGCAATGTTTTTGGCAAGAGATCTGTAACTCACTCCAATTAAGTAATTAATAAAAATACTTTTAGCAATGAGTTAATACATTGCATGATATAGGCAGTTGAAATGCTTGAAAGTAGTACTAAAAATGATGTAAGCCAAGTAAATTTTAATGAGAAACATCAAATTGCACATCAATTGCCACCTTTCAGACCAATTTTTCATACAGTAACTATTGCATTATTAAGAAAAACCATAACCTGTTATCCAAACTTAATGCAGGCACAACACTCTCTTTTAGAGACTGAGTCTGTGACATGGCTCTTTGCCTTTTGTTTGATCTGTACTGTCAATGTTAATTTAAAAAGGAAGCATCTTTAAAAATCAGCAACAGTGAGAGGAGGGAAATTGAACCATATGTGAGGAAAACACAGGCCACTAAATCCTGGCCGAGTGTATAACCTGCAGTCATTAAAACACGTAGTCAAGCGAGGGTTTTGTTACAGGCTTTGGCTGACTTTCCAGATTTTCCCCAGCAGGTGGGTGTTTCATCTGAGTAGGTCAACCATCCACAGAAGGCCACAACCTGCAAATCCTGCACAGCCTAGAAGGGCAGGTGGATCTTTTAGGAAAGAAGCATCCTGATCTTTGGTTTATGCCATTAGCACAGCAAATAACTAAATTTAACAACCATAAGTGATTCACCTCAGAAGTACCATATGATTCCTGCCTTCTGCTGGAGTGACTGAGACCCACATCAGATCAGTCTCTCCAGAAAACAACCTCCCAGAGTCTCCAGCCAACCCTCAGGTCTCAGCTCACTGGTTTCACTTGCAATATGATAAATTCAGGCAGTGACTTTCAGTGCTGTGAAATGTAATTGTATTTCCACTGAAGTTTACGTAAAGGTGCCTTCCAGGAGCCTGTTACTGCCCTGAAGATGTTAACCATCTGACCTGAAAGTAGACCATGGAAAAGTCAAACCTAAATCCTGATCTGACCACGCTCACCTTCTCACACAGGGACTAGATGCCCCCAAGGGGACATCTCACACAGTCTGGGGTGACATTTTTTAATTGTCACGGCTGGGGAGGGGTGGGGGACTACTGTCATCTTGTGAGGAGAGGCCAGGGATGTTGCTAAAAATCCTGTAATACAACGAACGGCCAGCCCCTCACAACAAAGAATTATCCAGCCCAAATTGTCAAGGATGCTGAGTCTGGAAACCCTGAACTGCGAAGATAAGATGAAGGGTTCCACCTTCACCTGGACGACACAGAAACCCGTGCCTAATAAACAAAACGATGCGTCCCACCCCTCACTCTTCTCGCCGTCTCTGACACGCCAAGGGTAGGCAGTTACAGCCTTGCTCTGTGAAAAAAATATTGCTTAGCCTGCTGAAATAAATGTATTACAAACTCATATATCCATTTTCGTAGTTAATATTCACAGCCTTAAAAGAAAAAAAAAAAGACTAAATGCCCCCGAAAAAAATCTCCCCAGAGAGACAATCTTTTGTTCTTTTAGAAATGCAATTACAGTTACATTTTCCTTAAATTCATGTGAAATGATAAACACTTAACACAGTCTGTTTGCTTGCTTGCTTTTCCGTCTTTTTTTTTTTTTTTAAACAGGTTGGCAGAAACACGGAGAATAGACAAACCACGGAGTTTATCAAACAGATACACATGGCACTCTGGGTGGCCTGAAAGCCACAGAACCCCACCTCAGGCTCTTACAAAGAGCACTGACTGAGAAGCCAGGCTTCACTGGGGAGCCAGGGGGCACAGGCTGATGTGGACAACACAGCCTCAAGCCAAGCCCATATAAACAAACAGTCCTGTCACCAGACTCATCCCGAAATTTCTACTAAACAGCCAGACCAGGACAGTGTTTTCTCTTAGGAAAAACCAATCAAGCTCCAGAATTTAAAAATATAATAAATAAAAAATATTAGACTTCCATCAGGCCCCTAAATTATTTCTAAAAGTTCAGGACACGTTTATCTTGCTGCCAAGATGATAAATGTCAGGGGCTGTGGCATTTTATTTCCTAAGACACATGGAGTCCTGCTGAGGCTCCGCTTTAGTCACCATGGGTCAGGACTCCACAATCTTTGGTCCCGTTCTGATTTCCTCTGCCATAGGCAAGAGAAGGGGCTGTCTCGAATGTCCTGCGTGGAAAGGAACCTACGAACGTGTAAAGATTACAGCCGCCGTCCACCTGAAAAGTCACTTCGATGTTTAAATTAATGTTTCAAAGAGGAAGGAAATTTGAGCTTTCAGTGAAATACAGGCTGTAACCACACAAACCATGAGCAATATTTTATGACCTGAACTTTCCCATACACTCCTGATTTCAAACATTCTTTCACCCGTGTATATAACATCAAATGTCTTAGAAATGTAAATATCTCTACATCTCATCTCTGAGACTGCCCCCCACACACAAGTTGCATAAAAATTCTTTTAGGCTAGGTGTGTGTCCTGATTTTTTGGTTTCAGGAAAAAAAATTTTTTTTTTTTTTACTTTTCTTTTTAACTATTAGGAACTAGAAAGGTAGATTGCTACAACACATCTTACACCAGAAAAGTCCTGATTAAAGATTTAAAGGTAAAAAATGAAAATAAATGTGAATATTTATACAAATTCCAACACTTATATAACCCAGGGTTGAGGAAGCACTCTCGCAACACTAAACTAAAGACAGAAAGCACAGGAATTCCCTGGCAGTCCAGTGGTTAGGACTCCAGCTTTCACTGCCAGGGCCCGGATTCAATCCCCGGTCGGGGATTTAAGACTCTGCAAGCTGTGCAGCACGGCCAAAAAAAAAAAAAAAAAGACAAAGTATGAACAAAACATTTTATCACATTTTAGAAAAATTTTCCATATCAACAAAACAATATAAACAAAAGTAAGAACAATAACAAACTAGTGGAAGGCTACAACAAACTACGGAAATACTGCAACAAGTACAAAAGACAAGGTGTTAAGCAACTAAATATTTATAGAGCCCTTAGAAATCAAAAAGACAAGGATAAATGGCTGAAGAGAAAAATAAGCAAAGATTATTTTTTGCATAAGCAAATATGCAATTGGTGGAAAAATAAACGTGAAAAAACTTCAACCTCTCCAGTACTCACAGAAACACAAATTAAAACAAAGAAAAGATATGTACTTTCTGCCTAGTAAATGGGTGTCAGTTCAGAGCGATGCTAACATGCAGTGAGGCTGAGGCTATGGGAAGCCAGTGGCTTCCTTGTGGCTCATGGGCCTGTAAACAAGTGAAGTTTTTACAGAGGCAATTTCATTTTAAAATGCTGTTTCCTTTGACTCAGCCACTCTACTTCCAGGGTTTATCCAAAAGAAACAACGTGAGACGTCCGTAAAGATGCATGTATTAAACGCAATGCTTACCATTTCAAGTGAACAACCGGGGCTGCACGCATCTGCCTCCACACCCGCTGACCCCACTGTCTAAAGGGACCCCCACGCCCGCCTCTGCCCACCTGCACCCTTGTTACGTTGTTCAGGCCCCATCACCCTTCACTCAGGTGATCACAACCGCTTTCTCAACAGCATCTGCCCCTTTTCCAGGTCGTTCTCCCTCCACCTGGCCATCAGAATGAGATTTTAAAAACACAGACTGGGTAACTTCATACCCCTGGCAAAAGCCTTCCAGGGCCTTCCATAGCCTGAAGTCCAAACTCCTCAGCCCTTGTAGAGCGCTGCGGCTCTCCTGAGTGCTTGGTCGCCGCGCCAGCCTCCTACCCCCACCCCCAGGACACGCTCTGAAGGTCGTGCAATGGGCCAAGCTGGTCTCCACGCACGCTGCTGTGCCCTCTCCTGAACACGGGTCCCCCCATCGCTCCAGCCCTTGGCTGACCCGTCCTCCTCCAGAGCATCCTCAGCGCGCAGGGCGGCGGGCACTTCCTCCGGGGACCCTCTCCCCCTTTGAGCAGGTGTTGCCCCTCAGTGCTCCTGCCCACGTGCCTTGCAATTGTCCAGTCACAGCACTGACTGCGCTGGGTGGGAATTAGAGGTTTAATTGTGGGTTGCTTGGTTTGCAGGCAGCTCGGGTCACCTTTGTCACTGCTTGGCCCTCTCAGAGGACACAGATGCCTCTGCGTGCCCAGCAGCTCCCTCCCTCATTCACAGCCTGAGACCACGCGACCCTGGGCACAGGGGCTGGCACTGCACATCCTACAGGCCACTTGTGTGGTTCTTGGGTCCTTATTAAAGGAGAAATCCTTTAAGCCCTATCAACTGTGATTTGTGTTGTTCTGGAAACAGAGATCCCACATAGTTCCCGCTCTTCTTTTTTCTAGGATAAGCTGTTCATCATCTCAAGAGAGCACATTATAACATGACAGCTTTCACAAACCAAGGAGAGAATTTTAAAAATAGTTCCTTCCTTCTAGCACCTTTGGTGATAATCAAAGAGGAAAAGCAACCTAATGTCCCTCACGAGTTAACTGATTAAATAAAGTATCCGTCAACACAGCGGAGGACGGTACCGCCACGAGTGAGAAAGTCTTTGCATGCGCATTCACTCGGAAACGTCGGGAAATAGTATAAAGTGGAAAAAAGCAACGCGATGAACCATAATGTAACAGTCTTCTACGTGTCTAAAAAGGGCAGGCACGTGCATATGTGTGCCAGCTCATGCACCGAATATCCCTGGGAGAACCCACCTGTGGGGAGGAAAACTGGGTGTCTGTCAGGGGCCAGGATGGGGAGGCAGACTTCACTCTGTATAAATCTCTCACTGTTCAGCCTCGTTAGTCTACTATGCATTTCAATGACAGCTTACGCCGGATTTTTACTTAACTAAGCAGGTATGAATGTCTGACAAAAGTCTTTATATGAGAAGCACAAAAGCTAATTTTAACACCCCCTTTCCCCCCAAAAAAAACCCCTTACAACTCCCAGTGCCCTTGGACAAGGCTGCCAGGTGGCAGCAGTGGCACAGCTTCCTTGCCAGGTCATTTAGGGGCGTCTCACGAGCCGGCTAGTGCCTTCGTTCCTCCGTCTGCTTCACCCCTCTTTCTCAGCGCTCACCCTAGACCGTCCTGGGGAGCAGAGGCTGCAAGACACCCCGCTGTCTAACAACGGCAAAGGCACCCATCTCACCAGAGGCCTGTGACGCTAGGACGCTTTCCCCCCAGTAAGTGGTGCTGAAATCAGCCTTGAAGGAAAAGCAACACTCTGCATTTGTCAGCCAAACAAGCACACCCTACAAATTCTGCTTTTGGGGCCCATATTACTACAAAGAAAATGAATGGGTAAACTAAAGAAAACATGATGGAGAGACTAAAGAAAACAAGAAAAGGGAGAAAAAAAGAGCTTTTCCTTTTCCTTTCCCTTGGTACAGCCAACAGGGCAGGACAACAGGGTAGGCTGATTTCCTCTTGATTAGTATCGGGTTACAGATCCGGTCTGTAACTAATAAGTTGTAGCTCATACCTCAGATATGTTTTTCCTACATCTTAAAGATGTGTGCAAGGGAGAAATATGCTCTGGATCTCCTGTGTAAATCCCAGTGCCAACCGGGTACCATGCTCTATCCATGTGACCAGCATATGGCTATGGAGAGAAGGCCCTTTCCCAATGGAGGATTGCAATGGAGAGAAAATTCAGCAGAAACTCCAAACAAAATAACGATAACCACGAAACATCTTACTTCTTGTCTTCATACCAATATGAAAATAAATACCTCTAAAGCAGAACTGCTAAATTTAATTACCAAGTTTTAAAAAAAGACTCCATTAATTCAATACTATCCAAACATGGGAGGGAAATAAGGGGTATTACGAAAATTCTTACATGAGAAGGAAAAATTCAGTCCAGTTGTCATATGACACCATCAGTGGAAATGATATTCATTAGTTGTTGTTACCAAAAAGAGGATGTTACGAACCTGACATAAAGACAGATTTTGAAAATTTAGTCCTTTAGACATCACATATGCGTACAGCTGACACTACGTAAACTAACTAGTACGATGACTGTCAAATCCAGGTCGAACAAATATATATAAATTCAAATCAAACTAAAAATTGAGTGAGAGCTTATTCTATGTCAGAACTTACTCTATGTCTCACCCCATAGAAGATGCTCTCATATCCAATGACTCACTGAATCCTTGACAGAACTTTGGAGGGTAGGTATTTTTTTTAATATTTTAGTTTTATTGGAGTATCGCTGATTTACAATGTTGTTAGTTTCAGGTGTACAGCAAAGTGATTCAGTTATACGCATACATGTATTCATTCTCTTTTAGATTCTTTTCTCATATAGGTTATCACAGAATATTGAGTAGAGTTCCCTGTGCTGTACAGTATGTCCTTGTTGGTTATCTATCCCATATATAGTAGTGTGTGTATGCTGAGCCCAAGCTCCTGATGTATCCCTCCCCTCCACATTTCCCCTTTGGTAAACATAAACTTTGTTTTTGATATCTGTAAGTCTGTTTCTGTTTTGTAAATAAGTTCATTTGTATCTTTTTAAAATTAGATTCCACAGATGACTGATATCACATGATACTTGTCTTTGTCTGACTTACTTCACTTAGTATGATAATCTCTAGGTCCATCCATGTTGCTGGCATTACTTCATTCTTTTTTATGACTGAGTAATAGTCCATTGTATTTTATATATATATATATATATATATATATATACCACATCTTCTTTATCCATTCCTTTGTTGATGGACATTTAGGTTGCTTCCATGTTTTGGCTCTTGTAAACAGCGCTGCAATGAACATTGAGGTGCATGTATCCTTTCGGATTATGGTTTTCTCCAGATATATATGCCCAGGAGTGGGATTGCTGGATCATATGGTAATTCTTTATTTTTTTTTTTAAAGATTTGTTTATTTTATTTTATTTATTTTTGGCTGTGTCGTGTCTTAATTGCGGCACGTGGTCTTCTCTCTAGTTGTAACTTGCTGGTTTTCTCTCTCTAGTTGCGGTGCGCAGGCTCCAGGGTGCATGGACTCTGTAGTTGTGGCACGCGACTTCCAGAGCACATGGGCTTTGTAGTTTGTGGCACGCAGACTCTCTAGTTGAGGTGTGCAAGCTCAGTAGTTGCAGCACATGGGCTTTGTTGCCCCGCGGCATGTGGGATCTTAGTTCCCTGACCAGGGATCAAACCCGCATCCCCTGCATTGGAAGGCAGATTCTTTACCACTGGACCACCAGGGAAGTCCCATGGATCATATGGTAGTTCTATTTTAAGTTTTTTAAGGAACCTCCATACTGTTCTCCATAGTGGTTGTACCAATTTACATTCCCACCAATGTCAGGTAGATATTATTATTCTCATTTTGCAGAGGAGAAAACTGAACCTAAAAGACACTGTAGCCTTGCCTGGGTCACTCAGGTACTAAGTGTCAACAACAGGACTGAACCTGGGCCCTCAAGTTCTGAGACCAACGACTTTCCTTTATAAATACTATTGGTGAGGTTTTCTTTTCTGTTCCTTACTGTCAACAATGTCGATGTTAATTAAAATGCCTTTTGACAGAACACTGATACCTCGACCAGGTTATTCTATTTGCCCATATAGAACTTCTGTATTTAAACTGTTTTTATAGCGATGGAACTTTTCTTTGGTTTTATCTAAGTAAGAGAAGCAAATGGGGAGAAAAGAGAGAGAAAAAAAAAGACTAAAAAGAGATCAAACAAGAAATAATAAGCATCATTTAGGGGTTCCTTTTCTATTCCATATATCTTTTTCTAAATTCAAGTCAACTAAACTTAGCCACTAGTTTTTGTGCCGACGTGTGCCAGGCACCGATCGAAGCACCAAAAGGGTCCCTACGCTCAAAAATCTTGTAATCTAGCAGAAGAGCCAGACCTGCAAATAAAAAAACGACTAAATAATTTCATGAGTATTAGAGTAAAAAAATTACATGGCAATCCAGAGGAAGAAGGGAATTAATGCATCTTCTGGGAAGGGGGTTGTGGCAGGAGGGTTCTGCTGAGGTCGTAGCATCTGGCAGAGGAATGGGAACCGGCCACGAAGAAGAGAATTCCAAGCAGAAGAGAATTCCAAGCAGAAGAAGAACGATATGGGCCCTACTCTACCACCTGCACTGATAGAGAAAAAAGTACAGAGAGACATCTCAGAGCATGGGGTGATCAAATGTACACAGGAGGTAAGCAAAAAAGGAGACAAAGGTGGCTCCACGGTTTCTTGCTTGGGTCATAAAAAGAAAAAAAAAAGCCATTAGGAATGCCATAGGAACTATTGCAGGAGAAGCAGACATAAGGAGAAAATCATGAATAGTATCTGGGACATGGTGAACTCCAGATGCTGTAAGAGATTCCATGAGGCTTAAGAAAATAAACCACTCAAGTTTAGAGGAGTGATGGGGTTCACAGATCTGAGGACAGTCCCTCAGGGAGTTTACAGAAGTATCACTTGTTTACCATTCTTGGTTCAATTTCTTAGAAATGAACAGAGGGCTGAAGAACGTTGCATCAAAAGAAAGAACACTGACTTGTGGTGAAAGCCCTGGAGTTTCAGAAAACACTACACCACGGCTTTCTTATTTATAGCAGTTTTGATCAAAACAAAGAGAGATGATCAGCAAAGGTCCTATTCATACATCTGTGGGACTGTAGATCTATAGACAGAATAAATAACAATTAGGAGACTTTCAAACACAGCTGTTCCCAGTGCTGGCTCTTCCCGCAGTGAGGGGAGGGCCACTGCCTGCTCTCAGCCACAAGCACCAATGCCCGTGGAGCGCTCCCGCAGATTTGGGTGTTCTAGCTACTCGGGAAATCCTGCCTGTCTTCAAAATGAGAAAAACAAGAGTAGGAACCCATGAGGTTACTTCCTCAAGTTAAATGGAGAAATCATCAAAAGCATCCTCTAACCCACATTCCTTTTTAGACTAAAAGAAAAGGCAGTAAACTAGGGGTGTTCACCTCCGAAGAGCCTGTTCCAGGTTCTGGGAGAGAAGACACACCAGGCGCATTCTGGCTGGGAGAACACAATCTGAACTAAGGGTCACGTGACTCTTCCGCATCCTTGGGCGAATGACCTCCTAGGATACCTCTCCCTCTGTAAAGACAGGCCTCCTAAGAGCTCACCTGGAGGGTCTGGGAGAAGCTTGGACAGACAGCCCAGGTCACCTGTAGGCACCACACAGACGCTGGAACGCACAGCAGCCATCCCCTCGCTCCTTCTGGGCTCAAGCAGGAAGCAGCCCCCTTCCGCTCAAGAAGCCCCCATGTCAGGAGGGAGAGTGCATTCTCCTCCCTTTAAGTTTCGGGAGGACTGGGCTTCCCCACTCCCCCAAGATTCGGGGATGGTGGGGATTCCTCCTGCTCAGGAGAGGAGACCCGGAAGGAGGAAGGGTCCGCGTTCCCTGGTCAGAAAAACACATCAACGGCCACCAGAGAAGGGGGAAATGCTGGCAGTCGTATCTGTACAATGCGGGACCAGCAGGAAAGAGCCGATGGCTGCAGTTCAATAGGGTGAGATTTGAGAGTCTCTTTTCTAAAGTTAAGCAAGACTACAAAGTGAGTCTGCACCCGCGTGTCCGATGACTTTATCAAGCTGCTCCGTGTCCCGCCTTTCTTCTCAGGAGCCTTTTCTGGATTTGGAAATGTTATCTTTACGGTGCAGTACACCATGATTTTCAGAAACCTACACATCTCGTCCCAGATCTATCTAGATGCCCCGAAGTGAGTCCTGACAAAGGGCAGGTCTCCCCTGGTCCTATTCCCATGCCCCTGTCTCTCCTAACCCTAACCCTCAGCATTTAAATGTGCTCAAGCCTCTCCACCCGTCCTCAAAAATCCAGCTCCCCAAACCATTCACCACTAATCTTGAGAAATTTTCTGAACTCCAGCCCCTATTTTTTCACCTCCTACTCACCCCTCAACCTGTCACTCGTTGAAATGGATGTTTACCAAGGCCACCCACAACCTCCACGATACTGGATGCAAGAGGGGTTTCTGGGTCCTGTCTTATCTGATAATCACAACGATGGCATCACCGGTCCACTGAGCACTTCTTATACGCCACCTACGACCCTCCATACTGTGCGGACTTTATCTCATCTTCACTACAAGTCGATGAAGGACGCTTTACAAGCTGCCTGTCTCTGCGTTTTTTCCTCCCTCTTTTGGTCTCCATTTGGGGCTGCTCTTGGCTGGGGCCCCTTAAACACTGATGTCCCCCAGGCTCTAACCTTGGTTCCTCATCCCTGAGGTGCTCTCATCCAGTTTCTGGCCTCAATTATTATACACGGAAATCACAACCTGTCCCTCTGGCCAGGCTACTGACTGGTCTCTCCAACTGGTCCACTGTCACCCTCACAGATGTCTCAGGGTTAATGTGTCCATGGGGACCTCAGTTCCTCCCCCCTACCTGAATTAGGCCCTTCCTGTGCTCTCCCGGCATCCTGCACAGCCTCCTTCCTCGCCCTGACCACCTCACGTTGTAGTTGCCAGGTCTCTGCCTATCCTGAGTACTATCACTGTCCCCGGGGCCTAGCACTGGGCTACCGCGCAATAAGTGCTCACTCAGTGATTATGAAACTAATTAACACGGAGCCACAGAGTCTTTGGTCAGGCAGGTAACCTCCCTGGGCCTCAGCGTCCTCACCTGGAAAATGACAGCAATGAATCAGGGGCACAGAAGAGTGTTAACATTACATTCTGCAAGCTGCCCTTCCAAAAGGGTCTGTAGTCAAATAAGCTGAGACATTCTGCATGTCCCCCTCTCGCCATTAGAAAGCACAGGGAGTGCTCTGACAATCTTTTGTTGTTGTTTCAATAAGGATCCCCAAGCTCATTTGACCACAGAATCTTCTTTTCCTGGAGTGTCTCAGACCCTCCGTAGTGAGCGGTGTACACGCTTTGGCAAATACCAGACCAGTGACTCTCAATGGGGAGCAATTTTGCCCCCAGGGGACTCTTGGCAAAGTCTGGAGACATTTTTAGTTGTCACAGAGGGGTGGAGGGGAGGGGGAGAGGTGCTCCTGACATCTAGTGGGTAGAGACCAGGGATGCTGTTCAACACCCTGCAATGCACAGGACACAAATAATTATCAGCCCCAAATGTTTATGGTGCCCGGGCTGAGAAACCCTGAGCTAGACTGATCTTTATTATCCAAGTCTCTTCCAGCTCTAAAACTGCTGATGCTACTGAGCCACAGAAACATACGAAGATGCTTCACATGGAGATAATGGGACGTCCCATTTAGAACAGAGCCTGGGCAAAGATGCATTCCTTTTAAACTGACAAATAGGGTTTGATCAAAATGTTCACCAACCATTCCCGGCCATTTTCATTTATGTCTTCAACTGTTTACTTCACGTGTGTATTTTCAATTTGTGCATTTTGTCAATATTTTATTTGCACTATACTAGTAGCATAGTATAGTGGGGCAACAACTGGAAAAATCACTTTGGTTACTTACTATAACAAGTAAAGCAAAATTAAAGAGAAATGTGACAGCTGACAACCTATTGTGCAATCAAATGTCTTGTAAACATTCTGTGAAGGATCTACCCTGTTCTGTCTTAAAGAACAACTTTAAAGTAGTGCAAAAAGGAATGATGACTTTAATATGCCGTTTTAGCTAAAAAAAAATTTCTCTGCGTCTAAATTTCATTTGCTTCAGGAAAGAAGGAAAAGAAAAAACAAATTGCTTTAATTCTACATACATCGAAGGATAAAATGAATAACTACCAAAGAGCAATTTCAAATGGATTTTTTTCAGCTGCCCCCCCATTCTTCCCTCACCTTAAAAAGTTTTTGAGTATAAATTATTTTGTTTGCTAGAATGAAAATCTGATCACGATTGTAAAGCAAGATTCATCCCCAAGTAGTTTCAGAGAGTATTTTTAAATATTATTTAATTTATTCTTCTAAAGAAAATCTTTGCAGTTAAATAATCATATAATAGTAAAAATAAGTTTTACAATGGTTAACATTTATTGAGCACTTGGGAATTGCCAGGCAAGTGCTTTTCACACATGATCTCATTCTCATACTTACAGGAACACCTAGAAATAGATACTATTATCAACCCCATTTTACAGAAGGGGGAAACTGAGGTTCAAGAAAAGGAATTATTCCCCAAAGTGACATTTGCTAGGAACCTAACAAAAGAGCCAGTCCTCACATGTGTCTGATTCTAGAGTATTTGATTTTATGAATAATAGGCCTTGTTTTGTCTGTTTGTGAGCAATTCAAAGCTACGCAAGCAGAAATGTCAGCTATCATGAAGAATCAGCAAAAGACTTAATTCTGATGGGCATGGCAGTAACGTTTAGACACCCTAAACGAAGAGAGTGATCGAAAGAAAATAATTTTAACTGTTTTCATGCAGACACTCTCCCTGTAAATTATAAGCATTTGAAACATTTAGTTCATAGAACTGACAGCAAATATGACCAACTTTTTTGTTTTGCGAACTGGAAACAGTCACCTGGAAAGCAGACAGGATTGCTTTAGAAAACATCTGGTGGTTCCTCAAAAAAAATTAAACATAGATTTACCATCTGACCCATCAATTCCACACCTAGGTATACAGCCAAAGAGAAATGAAAACAACTGTCCACACAAAAAACTGCACACAAGTTTTCCTAGCAGCATTATTCATAATAGCCAAAAGGTGAAGAGAACCCACATGTCCATCAACTAATAAGTGGACAAAGCGCGGTAGATGCATACAATGGAATATTATTCAGCCATAAAAAAATAACAAAGTACTAATACTACATGCTATAACATGGAAGAACTTTGAAAACATTCTGCTTAAGTAAAAAAAAAAGCCAGTGGCAAAAGACCACGTATTGTATGATTCCATTTATATGAACGGTCCAGAACAGGCAAATTCAAAGAGATAGAAAGTAAATCAGTGGCTGCCAGGGCTAGCAGTGGCTGCTGATCGGCAAGGTGTTTCTTTCTGGGGAGATGAAAATGTTTTTGAATGAGATAGTGGTGATGGTTGCACAACTGTGAATATACTAAGAACCAATAAATTGTACACTTTAAAAGGGTGTATTTTACATTATGTGAATTACATCCCAATAAAAAAGCAGATTGGATAACTGCAATAAACAAAATAAACAATAAGCTCATGTTTATAACTTGAATTGGCTCAGACAAATATGTGTACCAACAGGATTTTGGAATTTTAAGTGGACATGCTGATTAACCATAATGACTTAGGTCATTCATAGGGGAAAAAAAAAAAGCTCTGTAGATTTAAATTCCATATACATGAAATATAGCTGAATAAAATCTGAAATTCTGACCTAGAGGTATCTTCTAATACCTATTATCACGGTTACTCCCAGTCACTGACGTACGCTGAGCAAGGCTGGTAAACGACACTCCACCCAACGACTAGGAACAGCAGTGACCATTACAGAGCTGGGGAGTGGCGGGGTGGGGCAGAGGGGTATGGAATCTATCGTCCTCCCTTCATGCCAATGACCCTTAACTGGCACAGACAATCAGAGGCTGACAGTGGGTTGTGGAAAAGTTGATTTCCTCATACAGCTGACAGTTCCAAAGCCTAGAATGCTAAAATTCTAGACTTCTACTTTAGATTTCACTCTTTTTGTTAAAGATATTAAATGATGTAAGAGCACTTTGTATTCATTTAAATACAAGGAAAAAAAAATTTGTCCTGACAGGTCCAACTGGAAATTATTAAAAGAGATGGGTCCTAGAGAATCTGGTTTTTGGTATTTTCTAAGTAAGCCACAAAAACTAAGGCTAAGACTCAGGAGACTTTCCTGTAACACCATTATTCTACTTAACTCAATTTAAAGGTTTAGATGATTCAAGTAGTATAGGTCTACACTCTATAGTCTTCATCTAACAGCCTCTGTGTTTGTTCATTTATTCTGCAAAGGTTTCTTGAGAACCTACTATGAGCCAGGCACCAGGCCTAGTGCTAGGGACACAAGATGAATAAAAACAGAGATTATCTCTGCACTAGAGGGTTCTCGGGCCAGTGGGCAAGACCGTCATCAATCAAATAATAAAATACACATATAAAGGTGTGCATTGAACATTACTGATTTAGAAATTATACAAATTCTAGGAAAGCTGAATCTTATAGTATCTATTGGGATTCTCCAAGCTTTATGTTATTCACTGTCATGCAATGGAATTTTATTTTATTAAAATAAGATATTAGACTTTAAATTTTTATTGCACTAATTTTTATTTTTATTATTTTTATTATTACATGTAATTTTTATTACATTACTTGGGAAAATCACCTTGATCTAGATGTGCTTATAGACCCTAGAGGGTTCCGGAAAGTGTAAAATTAAGAAAAGCAAATGCTGCCATATCGAATATATAAACAATAAAGAGTATATCCACTCATATATTTCAATGAAAAAGATTCATCAAGAAGCGCTGCGAGTTGGATGCTAAATTAAACAGCTACAGTTTGAAGTTAACAGCAGCCTATAAAACCAAAGTGAGATGCTAAGTGACATTAGTGAAAATGGCAGACTAGGACACTCTAAAAGTCCATTCCTCCACAAAAAATAAACTGGCAAAACTGTCTAAATCAACTTTTTTTGGCACTGTGGAAACAACTAAGAGATTGCAAAAACCAGGGGAACACTTAATCCATAAAAAACAGCTGAATCTCAGGAGGAACAGTCAGCTTTGTGGTATTATAACTTGCCCTGTTCCCATCCTCCACTCCCCAGCTAAGTGGAGGAGGGGAACCTAGAAGACAACAGCCCACATTCCCAGTTCACATACCATTAGCAGAAGAAGCAGAACAGAGCCTGTTTGGAAAGAATTGTGGTTGTTTGTTTTGATCTGGTTGTTTGGCTCAGCTCAGAGGGCTTGCCTCAATCTCTCCTAACTGAAACTCTAACAGTGTTAAGGTGGCAACCCTGGGCTTTTGTCAGAAACACTTAAATGCAAATATATTTGCTGCTATTGCCTTGGAGCAATGGATAACGGTTGAGGTAAACAATAAATGAACCAAAAAGCTTGGGAAGAAAGGCTGGGGGATGAGATGCTTTGGCAAATAAGGACTTTGAAAAAGATCAGACATATTCCTGGGAATCTAGGCAGCTACATGCATGCACAGGGCTGAGTACATGCTCAGGAAAGTCCCCCGAGAGCCCAAAACTGTCACCTCTGGCTGACCTTCAGGTTCTGTGCAAGCAGGAAGTGAAGGCTAGGACAGAGTTGCCAATTTCAGTCTGATCTGAACTGGCTGACCACTAAGCTAACAAAATAGAGACATCAGAAGCCACACATGACAAAGAATATCAACTTCCCAAAATTAGTACAGAATAGTCACGGAGCAAACAACAGGAACCACAACAAGCAGCAACAAACCCTGGGGAGTGGAACCTTATTTCCAGAATTGCCACATTAAAATATTAAAAATGTCCAGTTTTCAAAAACAAAAAATTACACAGCGTGCAAAGAAACAAGAAAGTATGGCCCATATACAGGAAGAAAAAAGGCAACTAATAGAAACTGTCCCTGAGGAGGCCTCACATTGGACTTATGAGAGAAAGACTTTAAATCAATTATTTTAAATATGCTCAAAGAACTGAAGGGAATCATGGACAAAGGACTAGAGGAAATCATGAGAATGATGTCTTATCAAATACAGATTATCAATAAATAGATAGAAATGATTTTTTTTTTTAAAAAGAAGCCAAATAGAAATTCTGGATTTCAAAAGTACTATCACTGAACTGAAATTTCCATGAGAGGGGCTCACTAGCAGATCTGAGCAGGCAGAAGAAAGAATCCACAAACATGAAAATAAGTCAACTGATATGATCCAGTCTGAAGAGCAGAAGGAAAAAAGAATGAAGAAAAATGAACAGAGACTAAGAGACCTCTGGGACAGCACTAGTCATAGAACATGTGCATGATGAGAATCCCAGAACAAGAAGAAAGACAGGAGGAGAGAGGAATAGTTAAAGAAATAATGGCTGAAAACTCCCCAAATTTGATGAAAAATAAGAACTGATGTTTACTCAAGGGCAAAATTAACAGAAGTGGTTGCATGAGACGACTGAACCAAGCCACTGGGCATTTCTGACACAGGAAGAGCGAGAGTTTAATAGAAGAGAATGCCTTGTGAATGAAAATCCAGTGAGAGGTGAGTGGTGTGGTAGGTCTAAAAGCACTCCATGCTAAAGATCCTCCAGATAATGAGAGGAAGCGGCAGAGAGAAACCCGGGCCTCCATCCACGGTCCTGCCTGCTCCCTGCCCTCCTACCCCTTTTGTAGCTGTGAGCTGCTATGTCCAGGGTCTTCCCCACTCCTCACAGCCAGACTGCCCTATGCCTCCTGCAGACCTCCCCCCACAACTACCAAATCACCAGGGTTGGGGGCAGCCACTGTTATGAACTAAGACTGTCATCTCCCTTTGACAAGGGGGTCTGACTGCTGTGACCAGCAGAGAAGTCCAACACAAACCACATTTCAATCACTGGTTGGAGGAGGGGGCAGGAAGTGAGCTTATTTTGAGCACTTACAATATTTTATTATAGTTAGTGATCATTTAAATTCACTCTTAGAAAAAGGTTGTTATATTTTCAATATTTATTATGAAAGGGTTACTGTTTTCTCCAATGAACACTTTTCTACTTTTATGGCAAGTATCAATAGGGAAATCAGGGTTCCTTATGCAAAATTTTGCCTCCAGAAGCTTTTTGTTTGTCCAAAGTATTAATGGATGCCCTGATGGAGGAGGGATGAGAGAGAGATTATCTTCAATTAAACCCTGTACTTTACTTCTTTTTGAGGTAGCATATTTACCTGTCTCTAAAAGATTATTTTTCCCTAAAATATAATATTTTCGTTTTAATTATCATGGGTTAAGAAAAGATTCTGTGCCCATTCAAAGATGGAATGTTTCACTTGCCTATCGCCAATTATGATTTTTCTATTGACAGAAATATACCTTCAGGATATATTTCTTTTTTTTAATTTGAAGTATAGTTGATTTACAATATTGTGTTAGTTTCAGATGTACAGAAAAGTGAGTCAGTTATACACATTTTTTTTCAGGTTCTTTTCTATTATAGGTTATTACAAGATATTGAATATTGTTCCCTGTGCTCTACAGTATATCCTTGCTATTTGTCTGTTTTATATATAGTGGCTTCTATCTGTTAATCTCATACTCCTAATTTATCTCTTACCCCTTTCCCCTTTGGTAACCATAAGTTTGTTTTCTATGTCTATGCGTCTGTTCCTATTTTGTAAATAAATTCAATTGTATTATTTTTTAGACTCCACATATAAGTGATATCATATAATATTTGTCTTTCTCTGTCTGGCTGACTCCACTCAGTATGATATCTCTTGAAGAAATCAAATTGAATTCATTCCAGGGTCACAAGTATGGTTCAACACATGCAAATCAATCAATGTGATACACCACATCAACAAAAGAGGAGACAAAAATCAGAGGATCATCTCAATAGATGCAGAAAAAGCCTTTGGCAAAATTCAACATCCATTCATGATAAAAACTCTTACCAAAGTGGGTAGAGAGGGAACATAGCTCAACATAATAAAAGCCATTTATGACAAACCCACAGCTAATATAATACCCCAATGGTGAAAAGCTGAAGGCTTTTCCACTAAATTCTGGAACAAGACAAGGATGCCCTCTCTCACTGCTTCTTTTCAACATAGTATTGGAAGTCCTAGCCACAGCAATCAGACAAGAAAAAGAAACAAAAGGTATCCAAATTGGAAGGGAAGAGGTAAAACTGTCATTATATGCAGATGACATGATACTCTATATAGAAAACCCTAAAGACACCACACAAAAGCTATTAGAACTGATAAATGAATTCAGCAAGGTAGCAAGATACAAGATTAAGACACAGAAATCTGTTGCGTTTCTTTACAATAACAGTGAAATATCAGGAAGTAAAAAAAAAAAAAAATCCTGTTTAAAATCACATCATAAAAATAAAACACCTAGGAATAAATCTACCTAAGGAGGTGAAAGACCTATATACTGAGAACTATAAAACACTGATAAAGGAAATTGAAGAAGATTTTAAAGAAATGGAAAGATATCCATACTCTTGGATTGAAAGAATTAATATTGTTAAAGTGGTTATACCACCCAAAGCAATCTACAGATTTAATGCGATCCCTATCAAATCACCCATGACATTTTTCACAGAAATAGGATGAATAATCCTAAAATTTACATGGAACCATAAAAGACCCAGAATTGCCAAAGCAATCCTGAGGGAAAAAACAAAGCTCGAAGCATACCATACCCTCCTACACTTCAGTACTACAAAGCTACAGTAATCAAAAAAGTATGATATTGGCACAAAAACAGATATATGGATCAATGGAACAGAACAGAGAGTCCAGAAATAAACCCACACACCTATGGTCAATTAATCTTCAACAAAGACAGTCACTTCAACAAGTGGTGTTGGGAAAGCTAGACAGCCTCATGTAAATCAATGAAGGTAGAACACTCCCTCACACCGTATACAAAATATGATAATCTCTTGAAGAAAAGAGACAGGACCCAAATAAACAAAATAAGAAATGAAAGAGGAGAAATAATAATCGATACCACAGAAATACAAAAAATCATAAGAAAATACTATGCACAGATATATGCAAAAAATTGGACAGCCTAGAAGAAATGGACAAGTTTCTAGAAACATACAGCCTGCCAAACCTGAGTCAAGAAGAAACAGATAATTTAAGCAGTCTGATCACTAGAAGTGAAATAGAATCTGTAATTTTAAAAACTCCCTGCAAAAAAAGTCCAGGACTGGATGGCTTCACTGGGGAATTCTACCAAACGTACAAAGAAGAACTTATACCAATCCTTCTCAAACTCTGCCAAAAGACTGAAGAGGAGAGAACACTCCCAAAGCTATTCTATGAAGCCACTATCACCCTGATACCAAAACCAGAGAAAGACACTACAAAAAAAGAAAATTACAGGCCAATATCTTTGATGAATATAGATGCAAAAATCCTCAACAAAATATCAGCAAACTGGATCCAACAGCACATAAAAAGAATCATACTCCATGATCAAGTAGGATATATTTCAGTGGTACCTAATACCATAATTGCTAAGCCCTCTGTTAAACACATTGTACTATTAACACATACATGCATAGGAAGATTAATTGCCCAAATGTGGTCTCATTCATAGCCATATTTGGTGGCACTAGAAGATCTTAGGAATGATTTCTTTTGACAAAGAAAGTAACATTTTATGACAGTTAAGAGGCACAATGCATTATCAAAAAAAGTTCCATCCAGGGCTTCCCTGGTGGCGCAGTGGTTGAGAGTCCGCCTGCCAATGCAGGGGACGCAGGTTCGTGCATGCCGCGGAGCGGTTGGGCCCGTGAGCCAGGGCCGCTGAGCCTGCGCGTCCGGAGCCTGTGCTCCGCAACGGGAGAGGCCACAACAGTGAGAGGCCCGCGTACCGCAAAAAAAAAAAAAAAAAAAGAAAGTTCCATCCAGTGAGAAATGCATGAAAAGATTTCAAATTTTTAAAAGTCCCATTTTTAGACCATTTTAAAATTTCACAATTGCTTTAAAGTTTTGAGAGTGGTTATATGCTTAAAATAGGTTTGATTTCTATTACAAACTCTGAATTGCAGTGCTAAATTCTGAACACCAAAATTCTGCCTGAATAAGTTTTAACATAACAAAAACTGCAGAGTCAAATTCTAGCAGTAAAGATTCTACTTCGCAGGAATTAATTTTAAAAGTTCGTAACTATTAAAAAGCATAAAATTTCCTCTACCCTGCCACAGATTAAAAACAGCTTTTGTTGTATCATACTCTTTTTAAACAATTGCATGCAACTCTCTCTCTCTCTCTTTCTCTTTTTTTTTTTTTGGTCCTGCTCAAAACATGTATAACTCAACCAACCTACTAAAATCAAAGCATCTTCAACTTTCATTTTTCCCACAACTACCAGTTTCTTGGATGAGATTCTTCCACACAGCTATCTTAATATTTCCTGTGTTCTTATTTAAGGAGACCGTATTTCTATTTAGACCTTTCATAACCAAATTCTGTCTTCATGATTGCCTGTTTAATAGAAAGGGGCAATAGTAAAGATCATGCTAAAATGATCTGCACCTGTCTTTAGAAAACATTTTTGCACTTGTATATAAAAATGAATAGTGATGTTCTGGGAATTTTGAACCTTGTCCTTTCAAAGTTGACATCACAGTTTTCTAAAATACAGGTGGCGAAACATCTCCTGCTTTTCTCATCCTCACCTGGGCTTTGAAGAATTCTGAAAGCCTGGTGAAACAGGATCTCCTCTCAGGGAAATCCGGGTGCTGTTTTCCTCAAAAGATTGTTCTCGGCTCCTGTGTTCAATGATCTTACCACTTACTAGATTTCATCAGCTTGTCAAGAATGGGTATGAGAATCACCAGTTCACGATTTGCCATTAAGCGGGTAAATGATCTTTCCAGTACATCAGTACTTTACCCCTTGGTCACTTTACTTAAAGCTTTTTTTTTTTTTTTTTTTTTTTTTTTGATAAAGGCAGATGATCAAGTTAAAAATAAAACAATCCACTTGGGTTATCATTTTAAAGAAAGATTCTCTACAAAGGCAACTTCATTCTGGAATGGTCTACTTTTAAAGATATGATTAAAATAGCTGACTAGCATCTCTCTACCTACCAGGTAGCAGGTATTTGTTGCTAAAAATACATACATAAGAAGCAGAGGACCTGGTCTCCTGCCCTTGGAGAAATTTACCATACGGGCTAGATCCGCAGATAAAATAAAGTACATAATGCTTAAAGATGCTTTTAAGTCAAAATGTTAAGCACTTCTTTTTATGGTTTTGATCTGTTCTGTCCTTCGGAATGAAGTTCCTAATTCAAACTTTGATTGAAGGTGAGATATAATTGTTATCATTTTAATGGCAGATACCACATACTAAATTTCTTCCAAGTGGCAAGGACAAAGGAAAATTATAAATGTGGGATAACTAAAAACACATTTATAGATTATGACTTGATGCTGAGGAATTAATATTCAAAATGTTTTACTGTATTCTCATTTAGTAGTGGTTATAATATGATGGTTATCAATAGAGTAAACTATTTTTTTTCACAGTATTTGAGGAACTCGGTGGCCTCTGGTTAAATGAGAAGTAAATCTAGTTTTAAAATAAATAAAAACCCCACACAAGCACTGTCACACCTGCATATGTGGGCATGTCCTCCACAGAAGGCTGGCCCCTCTCTACCACACAAATAGCTAAGCCAGAGTGCAAGAGCCACTTACAAGTATCAAAGCACTTGCTTTCTTGCTTTCTTGCTCTCTCTCTGTTATCTACATATGTACTTTTTAATTTTGGATTGATCTTTCTAGTGGTTTAGATTCTCAATAAATAGAAGTTTATTACATACTCATATTAAATAATAAAATTAACTTATATTTATGTGGAATATTCTAGGGGTGAATACAATGCTATGTCATATCATCTATTAAAGAAGAAAAACATACAAGGATTAACAGTATATGTAATAAACACAGTTTTAAAAACTTAAGTGATATTCTAAAGCCAAGAAGTAATTTCCTCACTAGCCTTCTGAACAAGGACCCTTTCTAGAATCTAATCGAGTGATTCCAGTATCTGTGGCCACATTTCCCTGCTACAACATGGAAGAATTCTACAGACAATAAAGTAACAAAACTACAAACAGTACCATTAACAAAACATTATGGAAAAATTCTTTTAATTTGTTTAAAAATGCACAGGCTCTTTGCCTCGTTGATTTTTTTTTACCCACAGAAGCAGTGAGGAAAAAAAAGTTGGGTTGGTTGGCAAGAGCATATTCTGGTGATTAAATTTTAGGCAGATGCTATATATATGGTATGAGTTATTTTATAATTTGAATGAATTTTCAATTGCTTTGCTTATTTTTATGCCACAGCTGCCAGAAAATACCATTTTGAAGTCCATATTCACATGATCTTTGCAATGAGGATTCCCTGGGATGGACACTTATTCATGTGCTGCTACCTAGGGTGACTCTTCCTTACTCTCAGGGAAGCACTTGCAGGAAAACAGATGCCCACCTCACCAGACTCCAAAAAAGGTCAGTTGTAAAACGTCCATATTTCCTGTAAGCCAACTACACAAGCCACAGAATTAACACCCTAAAGGAAGGCTAAACATTAGAGAGCCAAACATATAACTTTAAAAGTCAGAAAAATAGCAAAGAAAAAGAAATAATAAGGATAAAGGAAGTAATAAAAATAAAAGCAGAAATTAATGAAACAGAAAAGGGATACAATAGAGCAATAGAGAAGATCAACAAAGCCACAAGTCGGTTTTTGAAAAAAAATATGAAACTGATAAACCACGGGCAAGCATGATCAAGAAAAAAGAAAGAACAAATAAACAATACTAGTAATGAAAAGAAGGACATAACTACAGACACAGGGGATTGTAGAAAGGTGAGAGAATATGATGAGTATTATGTCAATAAATTTGAAAACTTAGGCAAAATGGACAAATTCCTAAAATCACATAACCAAACACTTATAAAAACAATGCAGTGCCTAGACTTCAAAGTAGTTACTTGTATATACATAAAGGCACTGTTAAAGCCCAGAAAAACAAAACAAGCCCCAGAAACTTGACTGCACTATTTCCTATTAAACTGTTTTTTAGGAATTGAAATTTTGGCTCCAAATGACTGAGTTCAGGTTTCTGGTTCAAAGGAATAAAACAAAAAATTTCAACTAGAATATTTCATATCGATAATGATTCATAAGTGCTCAAATGTAAGAATGATGTCCATATCTTTTTAAACAATTGACCTAATCTAGAGTTTTCCCATAGTATTTCTATTTAACTTTTGGGATTAATTAATAAAAGTTTATATATGTTGCCAAGAGTTAAGTGATAAGGACTCAATAACTTTCTGGAACTTGACTGAATGACCCTTGTACTTCTGTATTTAATATTAACTTTGACATGCCGTATAACAGCCATATTCCAGATGCTATGTAAGTGTAAGAACAATAAAGTCAAAGCATTCCACAGATAGAAGAGATCTCCACCCTTCACTTTACATATGACAAATCTGAGACCCACTGAAGTGAAGTAAGTTGCCAGGTTGTTACATTAGCTTAGTCTTTTGCCTCCAACACAAAGCCATGATTCTGTACTCTGTGGAACATAATTCTGCTCCATTATCTTCACTACTAAGGTAATACACAGCTGTTGCTAAAGCCCCAGCATGCGTCTCTCTGTGACACGGTGTCTAGAATAAGCACAGCCATTAGAGGTAAGGGGAGTTGTCATACTTTATCCAGAAAGACAAAAAAATTCCATTGTTTTAACATTTCTCTCCTTCCATCCTTCTGGTTGAAATGCCTCGTTGATTGTAAAGTTCACGGTGACAATTTGCCCCTCCCTATAGTAACCTGGCACAATCTCGTCATCTTATTTTAGTTTCTCAGATTAAGGGTATGAATTGAATCTGAGTTGAACAGTCCGCCTCCGATGCTGCAGTCATACAGAAGTTGTGTGTCAGATTCTAACACACACAGATATAAAGAAGACTATTCAGGCAATCATCCAAATTTTTTTCTACATAATGCTAAAATTTCAAATGATGAGACATTTGAATGATTCGTATAAGAAAACAGAAATCTGGCATTATGGAATCCAAATAACAAGATGCAGTTTTCCCTTTTGCATAAGTTCCCAAAGTGACAGCTACAATGTCCCTTATGCTCCATGCTCAGCTTCCATGAGACCTCGCCTCTCCCCCACCAAGAAGTGGTCTCGGACTTCCCTGGTGGCGCAGTGGTTAAGAATCTGCTTGCCAATGCAGGGGACGCGGGTTCGAGCCCTGGTCGGGGAAGATCCCACATGCCGCGGAGCAACTAAGCCCGTGCGCCAGAACTACTGAGACTGTGCCCTAGAGCCCGCGAGCCACAACTACTGAGCCCACATGCCACAACTACTGAAGCCCGCGTGCCTAGAGCCCGTGATCTGCAGCAAGAGAAGCCACTGCAATGAGAAGCCCGCGCACTGCAAAACAGAGTAGTCCCCTCTCGACACAACTAGAGAAAGCCCACGCGCAGCAACAAAGACCCAGCGCAGCCATAAATTAATTAATTAATTAATTTTAAAAAACGAAGTGGTCTCTTCCCCTCTCCCTGAATCTGAGCCAGCCGATGATTCGCTTGTAACTAAAAGAATGCAGCACAAGTGACTCACCGTGACATCTGAGGCTAGGTCACATAAGATCGTGCAGCTTCCACCTGGTTCTTTTGGGAGGATTTCTCTGGGGGACATTCGACCACCTGAGACCACCACGTTGGAAAGGCCTCATGTAGGCACTCTTGTGGACGGTCCCAGCCGAGCCCAACCTCCCGTTATCCCCACCAAGGTGCTCACATGTGACGAAGAGAAGCGTGTTGGCAGGGACCCTCCAGCCTCTGCCCCAGTGGTTTTGAGTCACCTGCCATTCACGTCTTCCCAAGTTGCGGCCTCAGACACCAGAGAGCAAAGATGAGCCATCCCTGATGCGTCCTGTCCAATTTGCTGACCCAAAGACTCCATGATCATAATAAAACGGTCATTGTTCCACGCCACTAAGTTTAAGGTGGTTTATTAAACAGTTGCAGCTAACCGGAAGGCTGTATTGTGGTCAAAGGACGAAAAACTAAAGAAACCTGAAAACGCTACACGACTGCTGAGCCTAGTTACAGGACCAATTCTTACATTTGTTAGCGAGGTAGACAGACCAGAAGGTCAAAAAGACCCTTCAGACCTGACCCTAACCGAAAGGAAGATCAGCCCTCCGGTACACAGAGGATGTATGTCCTTCACAAAACAGGACCGTATCCTATGCACATCCGGACTGTGAAGAACTGAAAAGGCCTAAGTACCAGGAAAAGGCTGGGCTGGGGAAGGAAGAGCCTTTTATAGCTCTTTCCAGCGTAGCTATCTCATTCTCCAGTCACTGCCAGGCAACCTCCTAAGGAAACTATGAGTCTCCAAGGGGCTCCTGAGACAAAGAACACAGGCAAGGGGAGAAGAGGGAGATACAGGACACACAAGTTGTCCCTTAACCCTGTGAGGTACAAGATGGCACATGGCTATTGTCTGACCACAAGAGAGAGAAGAAAGCCTAAGATATAATTACCAGATAGACCTGAACACCAAAGGGGGGAAAAAGTATTTTAACGATCTTTACCTTTTATCCTTCAAAGTTCTTGTTGACAATATAATTACTTTTAAGTCTCTTTAGGTAATCTGTGTCATCATCAACCGTTTGGATTTTTCCTCTAAATAAAAAGATCTGATAGAGTTCTATGAAGCACATTCATGAGATGCCACAGTACCACTGACTCTTTTTATGGATGGTATTAATTTTCTTCTTTTAGGCTCTTCTCCTTAACAGACTGGATGTTCTTGGTGGAAAACTTTTACTGGAGTTTTGGCAATAGCAAATTCAAATGCCAATCTGCAGAATGTATTTTTCCAACAGAAATAGTTCAGGGAGAGACTACTTCCCTCTCAACCACTGTTCCGCCCTACAGACCATTTTTCTTACTTCAAAGCCCCAGGAAAGATACTTTCAGGAGATGAAAAATTAGTTCTCTACAGAAACCAGCAAAACCTAGAACCCAAAAAAGGACATTTTCTTGATGAAGACATGAGAGAAACAACTAGCTTAAAAGCAAAATATTGGGTTATTCCTTGTCTTAAAAAGCTGAATAATCTTATATTCCATATTCCCCGTTCTCCCCCAAATTTGCCTATTCTGAGTATGGCAGGTTTACTGAGTCAACTGTACCTCTGTTAATTCTGGTACCATAGTATTAAAATAGGCTATGATCTGCAAAAATACAAAACAAAACAAAACAAAAAACCAACAAGCCATTCAGTCAGACCAAAACACAACACAGAACGCTTTTCGAGATTATAGGGCCCTGCTAAGCATGCTTTGATCTAATTAATTAACAATAATGGGACTATTTTAGATACTGTGAATTACTTCCTGAGGTCTGAGCAGGTTGGGCCTGGATTTTCCTCATGATATTTGTTGCATCCCCGGCTGCGGAGTGAAGGCTGCATGGGTGACCTTCCTCTTCTCTCCAGCCTTTCACAAATCTGTAACTGGTACAGAGTGGGCACTGTCCCTCCCCTACAGCAAACCTGGCTTGACCCAATAGTGTCCAAATAACCTTTTCAGAAATAATCGGTTTCCCAAGTTCAAATGATGAATTTAAAAGGAAAAACAGCATAAACAGAACAAATCAATGGGAAGCAATTTCCTAATGACAGAGATGAAACACTATCTGAATAAAAAGAGGAAAAAGTCATAAAATTAAAGGAAACATATTAGAGCAGCAAACAAACCTACCTACACAACCAGAGAATATGTTTAAACTTCAGGGAATTAACTGTTTCCAATGCCTTGAACACCTATGAATCATGGAGCATGGAAAACTCTAACACGAAATGCTCACTAAAAAATTTCAGCGATTCTCACAGCAAATACATGCTGACTTTCTCTATGTCAGGGTTTGGGTAATAGTGGCATAAAGTGAATGTGTGGACATTATTACTCAGAACTCTCACCCTTAAAAATAAAAAAAGCAAGGTTGAGAATAACATGGAGATTACAATGAAGTCTTAAGCAACTTGTAGGCCTCGAATCAAAGCATTAACCTCATAGAGAAAAGAATGTTCACTATGCATTGTTTGGTTTATTTTCTTTTTTCTTTACCACATTATAGGAGATATGTTTTATTTGATTTATTCTCTAACATCCACTAATACAGCTTTTATAAGCAGATGAAATCTTTGTTCCCATAAATCAAAGGTATTGTGTTACAAAATTAAGGGAGTTTTTTGAATTTAACTTTAAATCTTTAAACCACACATATCCTCTGAATCCTGTAACAGGACGACTCTCTAACAAACTCTGTAAGAATTTTTAATCATTCATTTCTACTATCGTGTAACTTCGTGAAAACTAAGATCTATCAAACTCTATTCAAAAAGTACAGATACCCACATATTTTAACCCAGTAAAATTAGACCACCAAGGGGGAAAAAGCTTGAAAATTCAATTTTAATTTATCATGTAAGTACACTAATATTTTAATTAATAAGTTCACAATTAAATTCAATATACTAAGTTTACTGATGGGTGAACTTAAGGAATGTATTTTTTGAACCCTTGTCTTTCTTCCAGATAATATTAGTGCTTAAGAAAATTCAGATGAATTAGTATGCTTCTCCCTAATTCCTCCCCTCACTGTTAATATATATTTCTCCATATACAAAATGCACTTTATTACCCTCATGAAAACTTTACAGACTATATTAAGATCTATGTTAGAGTCGCCTTAATTTTCTCTCCAATGACTTTCTCTGCTCACAACTAAAACAATTTCTCATAAGGAATGGCACACACCAGAAGTTCTACATTAAACAAGAAGAAAGAAAAAGTTGAATATCGATGAAATACAAGCTGAACTGCATTTGTAGTTACCAAATTTAAAACATTATGACAATACATACTATGGTTGTTAAAGATTCCTGGTATCAGAGGAATGTGGCAAGTCATACATCATAGGGTACTGAAGAAAACATTTTAAAAAAGAAAAACACTAATGCAGCCTCTGTGTTTCCATAATCAAAATATGAGTCTTCTTTTACTTTTTTTAACAGGAACAAAATTTACAAGCAGATCACTTTTACTTCCCCAAAATAAATCTCTAAACCCAACACCTCAAGCATTCTATTAAAAAATGATTATGAGGTTTTTTTTTAGCAACACACTGTCATAAAAATGACTTCATGAAAGCTAAGTTTTATACATATATACACACAAATAATTTATATATTCATATTCTATTAAGTAAGTGGATTTAATTTCCCATTCTCAAAGCAAAGTCACTTTACATTTCACAAAATCTTTGGCTAAATTTAAACATTTGTTGTCCCTTACAGCCAAATTAAAATGATATGATTTCAAGTAAACATACAAGAAAGCAATAAACCATTAAAATATAAATTTATACATTTATTAGTCATAACAGAATCTCAGCAATAACCTGATAATGTGATTAAGAAAAATTTAATACCACATCCCATACGAGGAAGTGATCCTACTTTCTAGCTGAAGACAAGAGTAAACCCGCAGGAGAAGCTTAGAGTGCCAAAGACATAGCACAGCCCTACAATCAAAATTCAACCAATGAGTGAGAAGTGCCCCTAGACAAGGGCTGGGCTGGCTAACCAAGCGGAGGGGAAGGGTACTTCTGGAATAGGACACAGAATACAAGACTAAAGGGATGTAAAGTGGCTGCAGTCTGTGAGACCCCATCTGGCTAGAATGGGGGTTGGCGAGAAGCAGGAAGGGATCCTGGAGAAACACCACGGTCAAAAAGCGGGGGTGGTCCTGAGAACCAAGGTGAAGGCCAGGGCTCCCCTCTAAAAGCAAAGGGCATCCACAGAACTGTTGAGTAAGAAGTTTACAAAGTAGTGTTATGGAGCATTCATCTGGAAACTATCTGGAAAAAGATGTCGGGGAAAGGGAGAGGAACAGGACGAAGGGAGATTAATCCTTGTAATGGTCCAAGCATATGGGGACATGAGCCTGGTACCAGCATCAGAAATGATGGGACAGATACGGGGGATAATGAGAACAAGTCAACCGGCAGGAGGAGCCCATCTGCCGACACCAGCATCTCAAGAGGGGTTTTGTTTTTGTTTTTGTTTTTGTTTTTGCAGTACGTGGGCCTCTCACTGCTGTGGCCTCTCCCGTCGCGGAGCACAGGCTCCGGACGCGCAGGCTCAGCGGCCATGGCTCACGGGGCCAGCCGCTCCGCGGCATGTGGGATCTTCCCGGACCGGGGCACAAACCCGTGTCCCCTGCATCTGCAGGCGGACTCTCAACCACTGCGCCACCAGGGAAGCCCTCAAGAGGGGTTTTATTTGGATGGCTGACTTGGTTTGGTGAGGAAGTGCCTTTTTATAGATCTAACTAGGATTCCTCTCAGTCATTACTTATCCAGTATTGTGCATTAATAATTTTTTAAAGCAAAGAAAGCAGAATAACTCAGGGGAGAGCACCTGGTCTCAGTCAGGAGCCCACAAGTCTATTTTTGGCTTTTTGAGCAATGCTGCTCATCACCTTGTACAACCAAAGGGGTCTCAGTTCCCTTCGAGGAAAAATGGCAGAGCAAACGGTTACAGCCGTGAGCTGTCACGGGGGGTAACAAGCTCGGATCTGTGAAATAAAGAGCTTGGGAAGAAAACTACCGTACAAACGTTAAACCGCTAACAAGTAATACTTTCTAAAAAATACCAGATAGACCTTCAATTTTACCAAACTGGATGCTTTTTTTTGTTTGTTTACTGTGATGAGGGCTCTGATGTCCAAACACATCAATACTAAAATTCACCATTTCACCTACTTATGATCATCCTTGCATGTCTGTTTTTTGCTTCTAAGGTTGAAGATCAATCACAATTGAGATACAATTTTGAAATACTACATGGATATTTTTAAAAATTGACCAACAAAATGTTTCCACAAATTCAAATCCAAATCAAATATTTAAAACCAAAATCATTTAATGGTTACACTAAGCCACTGGGCGGGCTGTCTAGGAGGCAAGGCGTCCATACATTATTCATGACCACAAAGGGACAAATAAATGGTAATTTTCATTTTGCATGAAGACTGATCACAAGGGACACTGAACAGTCACTGGAGACAGTCAGGTTTCCCCCATCCACTCAGGCTGACGGCACCAGCTCTGAGAGCCGAGCTCCATCATAACAAAAGTGAAGCTTACAGGTTATTAGCTAGCTGGAGAAGGAGGTTCTCAACTCCTGTTTCTTGAAGACCTGCGTTTGTTCAGGAGAAAGCATAGTCTAATACATGAGTTAGATTTAAATCTCCTTGAACTAGGGAGACAAATGAAGTGAATTCTAAAGATACCCTGGAATATTCTTTTCCTGCCCTTTAGTGCTGAATGGTCTCCCTACTCTCCCATTAAGCTGTGACATTTAAAAAATTATGCAAGTAGGTACTTCCCTGGTGGTGCAGTGATTGAGAATCCACCTGCCAATGCAGGGGACACAGGTTCAAGCCCTCGTCTGGGAATATCCCACACACCCCGGAGCAACTAAGCCCGTGTGCCACAACTACTGAGCCTGTGCTCTAGAGCCCGTGAGCCACAAATACTGGGCCCACGTGCCACAACTACTGAAGCCCACGCACCACAACTACTGAAGCCCACGCACCTAGAGCCCGTGCTCCACAACAAGAGAAGCCACCGCAATGAGAAGCCCGCTCGCCACAACTAGAGAAAGCCCACACGCAGCAACGAAGACCCAACGCAGGCGAAAATAAAATTTTTTTAAAAACTATGCAAATAGAAAATAAAAAATATAATAACGCAAAATAACAGTGAAATCTTTGGAGCCTAACAGACCTGTGGTCAAATCAGAGCTGCACCTATCACTTCCTCTATAACATGGATAATACTCTTATATTCTAGATATATTTTGAAGATAGAGCCAAAAGAATTTGTTGATAGACAGGACGTGGTGTATGAGAGACAGAAGAGTCAGACCCCACAGTGTGGACAACCAGAAGGCTGCCATCACACTGAGACGGGCTGGGGGCACAGGCACTGCAGAAGGAAAGGAAACAGCAGAACTGTGTTGTGATGTGGTCAGTGGAGACGTCTAGGAGGCAGTTGGACGTACAAGCTCGAGTACAGAGAGACACTGGGCTAAAGAGAGAAATCTGGGGGTGGTTGACTTATAGATGGCACTTCAGGCCAGGAGACAGGATGAGATCATCAAAGGAGCGTAAACAGAAAAGAATAGAGAGAAAAAGACTGAAATCACTACAATATTTCGAGGTTGTAGAGGAGGCGTCAGCCAAGGGGACGGAAAAGACTGATGAGTGAGACAGGAGGAAGCCTGGGAGAGTGGGGAGCCCTGGACGCCAGTGAGTGAGGGAAGCAAGACGGCGAACGAGGGACCAAGTCCTACGCTACTGACGGGAGAGTGAAGGGAGGACTGAGGCCCATGACCTTGACCAGAGCAGCTGTGGTGAGCAGTGAGGCTGAGAACCTGAAGGGAGGGGTCTTAGGAAAAAAATGGGAGCCGGGAATTGGAGACGGTGAGCACAGACAGGTCTGCAAGTTGTCTGGCTGCAAGAGAGGCAAAGAACTTGGGCAGCAGCTGGCAGAGAAGCGGCATCATGAGAACACGGGACAAATACCAAACTAACTGATGCTCGCGGAAGTGACCCAGGAGACAGAGAACTGACTCCACAGGGGAGTAGGGATGAGGTGAGCAGGCGAGAGGGCTGAGATCCTCTGCCCGCGTGAAGAGGCTGGCCTCCGCTATTCTGTAAGTTAGTAGAAGAGCAGTCACTAATACTTATTAAAGGTTAAGCATTACATGCATGACCTCAAACAATTCTCCCAAAAATCCAGGGACGCCGATCTCATTATATGTACGTATGTTAGAGATGAGGAAACTAAAACGAGTAGTTGACCCCCGCCTGGACTCACACCCAAGCCAGCTGACACCATAGCCTAAGTAATGAGCCTTCCTTCCAAAGCAGTGCTCTGTGGAGCTGGCACCACCAACACCCTATGCCTTGCTGTAGAGTTGACAAAGCAATAACGTTTGGGCAAAGGGTCCTGACAGGGGTGGACGTTTTCAAGTGCCTGACTAGTAACACGCGTGATGCCACCGAGCTGCCCTCCTGGTGGTCGTGGCTTTGCATGAAGCTGTGCACTCCTCCACAGTGCTTACAATCCGCAGCACACAGGATGGGCTCGTCTGGTCAACACGCAGCCCTGTGAGGTTGTGTCCTTCCTGGGGGATAAGCCTGCACAAGAACGAAACTCATCATCTAGACCCTTTTGAACACAGTGGCCAGATCAGTAGCCATAGGTTATCGTGAATAACACAGCAACATTTAAAACTATCAACTGGCAAGTTTTAAAAGCATAATCATTAGTAAAACCCACAATTTCAAAATTTCCTTTCACGGGACAGTGCTTAGATCATAAATAGAGAGGCGGAAGATAAGGAACCCAAAACTAAACTAACGTAAAAGTCAAACTCATTTTTAGACAACAGCACGTGAAAATAATTCATCTGAGCTGCCAAAGAAAGGAAACAGGATTCAGAAGTTAAAAGGACGATCTCTTCCCTCAACTCTACAACAGGGGGAAGAAAGAGAAAAAAACACCTTCCAAGTCACCACTGACCTTCCCCAAGCCTGCAACCACATGGCTATGTTTTAGACTGGGTGGAGTAGAGAGCAAATAAACACAGCTGCTATTTGTAGCACACTTTTCCTGGCCACTCTGAAATTTCCAAGTCACAAATTATTGCTTGTTATCTTTTCAAGTAGATTTTTGCTCAAAGAATTCATAGACGACTTCTCAGAATCAGGAGGAGACATATGTAAGTTCCTCTATAAAGCTGACTTATTTTAGAAAATAATTTATTATGTAGAATGTATTATATATTCATAAAGCAAACTAGAAAGAATGCTTAAAATATTTTCCTTTGCATACACTCAAAAGAGTAAATCTTCCTAAATTCTGTAGAATATTAATTACTGAAGTTAATACAGTAAATTTTTAAAACTCAAATTTTACTAAAATTTTGAAAATGAACTCCTTCGCCAAAATTAACAGTACGATAAACCTAGATCGAAGATGCAAGTTACGTATTCACTGATGCAAACTTCTCTGCAAAATTTAAATTCACAACACGCTCTATGTCTTCTCTCAACTTTACTCAAGAATAACAGATAGGAAGTAAAAAACAGCATATTTATTTGGATATTCCACTTCTATATACTTTAGAAAGAAAATCGGGGCCAACTTATCCCCTGGACAGTAGGCACAATGCTTAAGACCCATATTCTTAAGAAGCCCACAAAAAAAGGTTTAATTTTATTTTAAAACCAGAAAGAATAAAAAGAAACTTTAAAATGCTTTCATATATAACATGAATAGATTTGTCTTTACACCAATACAGGTGCAAAAGATAATTTTAAAAAAAATTTTTAATGGAGGAAGGAGCCCACATAAAGAAAAGGGCCTGGACCCATGTAAGTCAACACGCAGCCCTGCTATGTACACACCCTTCCTGTCCCAGAAGCCTTTCTCTGTGGACCTGGATTTTGTTCCTCAAAGCAGAAGACGGTTAGCGGCGCCCTGGCTGGGCCCAGAAAGTCGTGGGCACCAGTCAGCAACCATCCCTCCACGTGCAGGGACCCCCTCCCATCTCCAACCTCTTCCAAAGATGGGGGCACCGAACTAACAGGCTCCCCATACGCTGCCTATACCCTGATGAGGCTTAAACAGCAAGCTGGAGCCACAACAGCACAATCTCACTGTGAATCAACTGTTTGGTTGCTTTTTTTAAATTTCAGATGCCTTTGAAAACTGACAAAAACTTCTCAGAAACAGAGGCACATACCCACAAATTCTGCATACAACTGATTGCACCATTGGAAATTCACTACCTTCACATAGAAGATTTTTTTAATTTTGTAAATAATACTTCCCAACCTCATTTTAAATACAAAATTAACTGGTTGCTTCCAAAAAAAATTGAAATAAATCTAAACAGTGCATATGAAACAGAAAGTACACTATATTCTAAAAGAAAATTCCAACTAGAAGGCAGCTACTTTGCTTTGGTACTGAAGTTGAAATTGGGTCCTAATCTTTGACAGTCAATGTGCTTTGACTTCTAGTTTCCGTGTTAATCATAAAAGGTGTGCGGTGCCAGGCGGAATCACAGCCTACTCTGCCAGCAGGCTAGGAGAGGCGTGTGTGAAGGAGTGTGAAAATCCCCCAAACCTCCCAGCGCCATTCACTCTGCATCACTCTCTGTGCCCACACACCACGGGGCCGGTGCTGTCCCTGTCACGAAGCAGAGGATTCAGTCCGCATTTTAATGTAAAACCAAAATAACCTTCAAAAGCATTCTGTGCTTCTTCCTTAAGAGCCTGCCCCAGCTGTGTCCCTGACTCTGGCCAGCAGACCTCCTTGTTTATCTGCTCCCAGGCTGGCCTGGGGGCCAAAGCACTCCTAGTTTTCCACCAGCATCCATCCTGGTGATGGCAAAGCCTTGAGCTGAAAGACGGGCCTCATTCAAAGGGCCAGATCGCCACCAAATAAGCCAACCCACCAGGAAACTCCTCCCATGAAAACAGGCATTTCCCTTTTTAACAAAAAACGTGCGCGTTCTGACACACACACACTCTGCTCACGGCTTGTCCTCTGTGTTAACCAGGGGATTTTACAGTCTGCTCACATCTTTGTCAAGATCTCTTTAAAAGGTTGGGAGTGAAAGTCATGGCCTGGCTCTGGCCAAACTGACAACTTTGCAGGCCTCGAATGTGTTTTAGGGATCCTGGCTGGCAGGCTTGACAAAACCGAGCAGGGACACAGAAAGCTACATGTTCCCGGGACACATGGGACCTTTACCACCCAGCAGCCAAGCCAGATTAGCTGCCCCATGTCCAGGTGCTCCCAAGGTTTTCTTACTGTCACAGTTCTACAGATCAGAGATCTCCGTGGCCACTGCCCTTCCCAAAAAGAGATCACAAAAGATGAATTCTTTGAAACGCCACCCACGCGTAAGCCATGAACACTGTATCAGGTGGCTGGAGTAAAGGATGCCCGTGGGCTCGCCCAGGTGCAGCCGGAAGGGACCCGTCCTGCCAAAGCCCGCTGTGAAACATCAGAAATGTCAGCGGCCTTGGGCACGCAGCACCTCGGTAAGGAGACCGCTTCAACTCTTTTCTCTGTACTCAGCCACAAACCCAACCACACCACTTCCCAGAACTACAACTTTACGGCTCTCTGGCCGGGTGTGGCTTCTCCCACCCACCACGTGAAACACAACCCTGCTAAGCCTCTGCTCTGTCCTCCCAGCATCTGAGTACCTACAGCCGAGCTCACTAGAACCCCTCCTGACCCCACACTGTTCCGTGCAGGGACCTTGCTGTACAACCAGCACAGGGGTTTCATGAGTCACCATACCAGCAGTGAAATGAAAACGAAAGGGCTAGAGCACCGATGCACTTTGCTGTCTTCAGCATCTCCCAATGTAAGAAGAGACAGATGTCCAGGATCTTATGGCAGAACAGGTCTGCTTCAGTGCCTGTCAAAGGGGGGCTAAACTAGTTCCATACATGAAGGTCACTCCAGGGGTGACCTCCAGTCCACGCAGAGTATCATTTTACCCCACCTGATCCTCACCTGTGGCAACATGGCCTAGTACTATCTTTGGCACAAAAAAAAAAAAAAAAAAACACTTCTTTCACAGAAAGAAATTTCAATGAGAAAGAAATCAATGAGGAAAAAACAGTAAATCATGGATCCCAGAACAATAATAGTCTAAAGATTATTAGAGGGACTTCCCCGGTAGCGCAGTGGTTAAGAATCCACCTGCCAACGTAGGGGACACGGGTTCGATCCCTGGGCCGGGAAGATCCCACATGCCGCAGAGCAACCAAGTCAGTGCGTCACAACTACTGAGCCCGCATGCCACAACTACTGAAGTCCGTGCACCTGGAGCCCACGCTCCACAACAAGAGAAGCCACCACAACGTGAAGCCTGCACACCACAACGAAGAGTAGCCCCTGCTCGCCACAACTAGAGAAAGCCCATGCACAGCAACGAAGACCCAATGCAGCCAAAAATAAATCAATAAAATAAATTTTAAAATATGTATAAAAAATAAGGATTATTAGACTCCAAACTGAAACCTTAAAATGAAGTAAGTTCTTCACGTGGATTCTCCATTTTGAAACGCTTAAAAATTATCCCTGTCTGGCTCACAAATGGCCCATTCCTAACTCATAACACCTTTCCTATAAGAAACAAATGTTTCTGAGCCAGATACCAATTAAATTTTGCTTTGCAAATTTAAGTGAACCAATGCATGGCAAGTAATGATAAGAGACTTGCAAAGATTAACTGGAGGTTGAGGGTAGAGGCAGATGAATACCTAGATACTTGAATGATTCCCTCTAAACCATTTCAGAATGAAAATTAGAAAGTTATACTTAAGAGTCAAACATTTTAATTCAATCAGCCTACGTTCTTGCTATAGAAACTGTGCACTTCCTTAGTTTTAATAGCAATATACATCAGAACCGATCATTTCTTTTTTTTAAAAAAAGGTAAATGGGAGCATTTTTCTTTTCTTTTCTTTTCTTTTGCTGTATGTGGGCCTCTCACTGTTGTGGCCTCTCCCGTTGCGGAGCACAGGCTCCGGACGCGCAGGCTCAGCGGCCATGGCTCACAGGCCCAGCGGCTCCGCGGCATGTGGGATCTTCCCGGACCGGGGCACGAACCCATGTCCCCTGCATCGGCAGGCGGACTCTCAACCACTGTGCCACCAGGGAAGCCCTCTTTTTTTTATATATAAATTTATTTCTTTATTTACTTTTGGCTGCATTGGGTCTTCGTTGCTGTGCACGGGCTTTCTCTAGTCGCAGCGAGCGGGGGTTACTCTTTGTTGCGGTGCGTGGGCTTCTCACCACAGTGGCTTCTCTTGTTGCGGAGCACGGGCTCTAGGCGCATGGGCTTCACTACTTGTGGCACGCGGGCTCAAGAGTTGTGGCTTGCAGGTTCTAGAGCACAGGCTCTAGGTGCGCAGGCTCCAGTAGTTGCAGTGCGTGGGCTCAGTAGTTGTGGTTCACGGGCTCTAGCGCTCAGGCACAGTAGTTGTGGCTCACAGGCTTAGGTGCTCCGCGGCATGTGGGATCTTCCCTGACCAGGGCTCGAACCCGTGTCCCCTGCATTGGCAGGCGGATTCTTAACCACTGCACCACCAGGGAAGCCCCATTTTTCTTATAAAAGAAGAGCTTGCTGTAATTTCTTAAGCTTTCCAACTCCTTTTTAAAAAATACTCTTTCATCCAGACTGACTCCTTGACCATGAAGAAAGGAGAATGGATGAGGGTACCATCTGCCAAGCTACGTAGCTCCAGAAAAGGACCAGACAGGAAGGTGGGAGCAGGGTAAGGAAGGGAAGGTCAGATGTGTTGCAGTGAGATGCCGGGTGACAGGGCAGAGGGTGCCGAGTGGACAGCTGTTCCTGGGCTGGAGGGCAAGCCTGAGGCAGAGACGTCACTGGAGAGTCCCCGTGGCTAACTGCAGCTGCGGCTGCTGGCCTGGGCCGGGATGAGGCCTGCAACAGGCAAGGAAGCCCACTACCTGGTGACCCTCGCTGGAGGGACTGGGTGGGGAGGTAAACACCAGGAGAGGCAATGGAGCAGGAGGGCGCAGTCACTCTTTCCAGACACAGCTGAAGAGGGGAGAGGGAAGGTTCTGGTCTTGCGTGTTTGTTAAGAACCTGAGTGCATTTACACGCTGATGGGGACACATAAGCACAGAAGCAGAAGTTACAGACACAGGAGGGAGAGGATGAGACCTAGAGGCAGGGCGGGGGAAGAAGGTAGCCCCCACCCCTACAGAGGGAGGACCGGCCAGGGTATGGGTCCCAAGGACAAGGCCCTGAGGTTTCTCTAAGAAGCAGGAGGTAAGACTGTGTCCAAGGATGAGAGAGAGGAGGTGACAGGACGGTCTCCCAGATCTCCTTGCCAACAGTGGCCCATTAGTGGGCACTAACCACCCAGAGTCAGGGCTGCAGAGGCAGACCGTGTGAAGCGGAGTCCTTCCCGCCGGCTCAGAGCACGGCAGCCTGTGACCCTGTCCTCACCGGCTCACATGGCCTTGGGAAAAGGACTGCCCCACACAGCTGGCACACGCAGCCCCCCACGTGATGAAGGGTCTTTAGTCACGGAGGCAGCGCCCTCCACGTGGCTCTTGAAAGCAACAGGTGGCCTCCAGAATGGCCAGGCGTGATGCTGTTCCTTTCCTGGAATGACAAATAGGTCCAACACGCTAAATATTTAGTGCAGAAATAATTTTTTTTTTAAACTTCAAGGATGTCCAGATGCTCTGCCTTATCATAATAAGCAGTGAAGTGGTTGATTTATCTAAGCAATAACAGGGCAGAGACAGACGTTCAAGGCATTAAACTGCAGTCCCTTTCACAGCACAAAAGCAGCTCTTCAGTGTTTTGATCAGCCAGAGAGTCCACCACCTCAAACGGGCACTGCCCTAAGATCACCTTTCGATGATCCTGGTTCGATTTTTGTGCCTCATTAATTCAGCGGGTGAGGAAGGAAGTGCCACCTTCCCAGTTTACATGGACATGACGTTTGAAGGTCTCTGGGCAGCGTGGAAGGGACAGGAGGACAGGGCCACAGGGCAGGGACCTGGGTCCACAGCCCAACCTTGCTCACACATAAAAGGATGCTCAACATCACTAATCATTAGAGAAATGCAAATCAAAACTACAATGAGGTATCACCTCACATCAGTCAGAATGGCCATCATCAAAAAATCTACAAACGATAAATGCTGGAGAGGGTGTGGAGAACAGGGAACCCTCTTGCACTGTTGGTGGGAATGTAAACTGATACAGCCACTATGGAGAACAGGATGGAGGTTCCTTGAAAAACTAAAAGTAGAACTACCATACGACCCAGCAATCCCACAACTGGGCGTATACCCTGAGAAAACCATAATTCAAAAAGAGTCATGTACCACGATGTTCATTGCAGCTCTATTTACAATAGGCAGGACATGGAAGCAACCTAAGTATCCATCGACAGATGAATGGATAAAGAAGATGCGGCACATATATACAATGGAATATTACTCAGCCATAAAAAAGAAATGAAATTGAGTTATTTGTAGTGAGGTGGATGGACCTAGAGTCTGTCATACAGAGTGAAGTATGTCAGAAAGAGAAAAACAAATACCGTATGCTAACACATACATATGGAATCTTAAAAAAAAAAATGGTTCTGAAGAACCTAGGGGCAGGACAGGAATAAAGACGCAGACGTAGAGAATGGACTTGAGGACACAGGGAGGGGGAAGGGTAAGCTGGGACGAAGTGAGAGAATGGCATGGACTTATATACACTACCAAATGTAAAATAGATAGCTAGTAGGAAGCAGCCGCATAGCACAGGGAGATCAGCCTGGTGCTTTGTGACCACCTAGAGGGGTGGGATAAGGAGGGTGGGAGGGAGGTGCAATAGGGAGGGATATGGGGATATATGTATACGTATAGCTGATTCACTTCGTTATACAGCAGAAACTAACACACCATTGTGAAGCAATTATACTCCAATAAAGATGTCAAAAAAAAAAAAAGTGCCTGGTGGAGATTAAAGAACTATGCAAACGTGAGGTGTTACTAGCTTACACATGAATTTTCACAGATGATTTTTTTTTTTTTGGTTATGAAGTATTGTTACCACCGTTTTATGTTTTCATAACATCTTGCTTTAGGAGTTTTAAAGTTCTTTCTAAACATTAGGACAATCATGCAATGAGGAGATTAACATGTAGCTTTATTTCAATTTATAGAGAATACAGTGAGATATAAAGAGTCTTGCTGATTTTCTTAAAAGTCAAAATATGATCTAAAGTTCGGATTTTCTGTCTTCAGTAGGAATGAGAATAGAATAAAGAATAAAATAAAGTGTAATTTGTAATTTCATTAGTTAAAAATTGTATTGTCTTTTCAAATCCACTGAAAAATACTAAAAATACAGAAATAACTGTATTTAAATGATTATTATCATATTGAGAGACTCCCTAAATTCTTCTCTGAATTGTTACTTTGTCCAGGAAAAAAATGAAGGTCATTTCCTTCAGTATCACAGTCACTGCTTAGGTCATAATAGAACCTTTCACAGCTCTGAGATTAAAACCTCACTGGCTCTAGCCTGGTCATGACTAAAACCGTCAGGCCAACCCACCAGCTCCCAGTGCTAAAAAATGATAAAAGTGACCGGCTGGGGGACAAGGCACAGGGCCTGGGGTTATGCATTTCCACTTGAAATGGTAAGTAAATCAAAACCAGAATGAAACGAATTAAAAATATGAAACCAAAACATGATATTCAAATAAGGTGGCACAGGGAGTACTGAAAACAACATTGTATATTATAGATGATAAGAGAAGTGGGAAATTAAATGTGACCTTTAAAACAGGATAGAGTCTCTCATTAGGATTTTTAGGATGGCGAGTGAGTGGTGTAATGGATTTATGAGTAAACTTATAGGAGCAGCACAGGTCTTTCTCATGCAAAGAACTGAAACAGTAAACCAGCAGCAACCGAATCACTCGGATAAACAGATCCTCCCGAGATTTATACAGCCTTTACCTACCACATCAGAAAGTCACCCAGAAAGTACTGACCCAAGTGCCCAAAACACACCTAAGAAATCTGGCAGACGAGAATTCATGGACCTCTTACGTGCACAAGAGGAGAAGGCGGACTCCTCTGGGTGCATTTAACATTACGATGGGGCAGAGGCACAAACCCCAGATGAGAGCCCGGGGCTCCCCACCTGCAGCTCCCGTCCCCACAGAACAGAGCCCTGAGCACCGGAACTGGGGTCCTCGTCTCAGGCTTGAGCTTCTGCAGAGGAACTCAGGGAGTTCAGCCTCCCTGCCTACTTGGCGCTGTTTTGTTGTTGGTTTTAAACATGACCCCATGGTTGGCTCTGTTCAGATATAGGAGAAAAGCCCAAGGCTAGACTTACAGTCCGCTCTATACATGACATCGGCCCTGCTGTGAACGCAGATGCTTGACTGTCCCTCTCACTCTTGAGATGCCCCATCCTGTCCAGGTCTCACACCTGTCTACTGATGCTGTCTGCACAGGCTCCACGTGGCTCCAGCGGCCGCAGCCCCATGGCACGTCCCAGGGCTGAGCTCCTGTCCACCACAGAGGTGAGCCGGCCCCTGCAGTTGTGTAACGGGGGGCATCACCTCAGCAGCCATGGATGCAGGGCACCCAGAGCCGACCGTACCTTTCCTCACACCTCTGTTCTCCTCTCTACCACCTGGAAAGCACAGCCTCCACTAAATGTGGGTGCCCTGGCAGAGCACCAGGGGCCGCCGGTGGATTACAGGCTGGCCAGGATACTGATCCTGCAAGCCCTCACCTTCCATCCCTGGCCGCGTCACAGCTGGGTGGGGGCCTGCAGCCACAAGCCACCTCTTCAAACTGAGCTGTACAACGACATCACTCTCTATCTGTAGCCTGGTGTAGAAAAGGTTGAAAGCACTCTTTTGGAGCATAATGCATGGATCCCACGGCCCCTGGCGCTCATAGGAATGGCAGGCCTGAGAGTCGCCAAGTCCTATCTGGGTCCGGAGCTCTACCGCAGCCTGTTATTTCGGGGACATCTCCTAGGCCACCTCCCTCCTTGTTTTACCTTGCCGTCTGGCAACCAGCAAGATAAACGCACTGAGGTCAGGGCACTGTCACAGAGGGAGGACACTTCTCCTCCACTAAGTGAGAAGCCAGCCAGCAAGGCTACTTGCCTATTTCTCTCGCTTTGTTTCACCTTCTTGCTTCTAGTCCCCTCAGGGTATCATTCATCAATGGCAGGTATTCTTGCGGGCAAAAGGGGTATTTAACGATTAAAAGTAATCTTCAACAATACTTTCTTCCCTAACAGAGAAGATGGGTAAGAAGATCTGGCTAATTACGCTATAGGAAAGGAAACCCCTCCAATTCTTAGCTTGGTAAATATTAGGGAGTACTAAACTTTCACAGAAAGATTGTAGACTTTCTCCCCCAAAGAATGTTAAAGCTCATTTCTACTCTGCCTCCCATTTACAAATAAGTAAATAAAACAACAATTAGAGGTGTATCAATTATGTACGAATAAGTGGGTCCCAACCACAGCCAGGAAGGCTCGAGAACACTTCTGTGCTGCCAGACTGTGCATCCTCCGGCCTCCAGAGTCCGGGGTCTCCAAAGACTCGGCCTTCCCAGCCAGGACAGGGGGACACAAGCTTCTATTCTGGAATATCCACTCATGTTAATCTGGAAGAGAAAAACAATTGACCTAAAAGGATGAGCGTGAATAATGGTGGCCTGTTGATAAGAGCAGCCAAGTCCTGGAGAAACAGCACACAGCAAGTCACGAACACCATGAATCCGCAACACTGACGTTTCCACGTGACTGAAAATATATTTTACAGATGCTCTGGGAGTTCAGTGGTCACTCCTCCTGACCGCAAGGGTCTGTGTGGCAAGAGGAAAAGGTTACAGCATTCAGAAAGTAGACGTTCACCCAAAGATCAAGACACACCCACTCCGACTGTTGGCACACCGGCACGGGATGCCCTGAAGCATCACCAGATTGTTCTCTTCCTCCCAGCATAAATTACCTGTACAAACAGACACCTGTCTTCAAGGGTCGTCGTATAATCTGCCACGAGTAAACAGCATTTTTACTACACGTCACCGCCTGCGGTGGTTAAAGTTTGAAATGTACAATCAGCTCTCTCTAGAAACAGTGCTCGTGCCTCAGTCAAATTAGTTCTTTCAAAAAATATCCCTCCTGCAGAGGTCTTCTTCCATGATGTAGAACGTCCTGGGTACACAGAGGTCTTTTCTCTTGTGAGGGATGGACCAGGGTACAGTGGCCGCACAGTGATGATCAATCCAGGTAGATTAAGGCCCCAAATAATGAACCCAGGGCCTGTATGAATGCAACATACTCCTTTATTTGGATCAAAAATACATTCTTAAGGTACAATGATTAGCACAGAGGGCAGACCACCATTTTTACACGTAAGTCAGTTTCTCCAGATTTGACCTGATGAACGGGAGAGCCATCAGTGTCTTACACACCCCCTCGGAAAAAGGGCAGCTCAACTCCTCGAAGGAGAGGCTCCACTGAGGCAGCTGAAGGCTGCACCCTACCAGCCACAGGATCACCAACCAACCGCCTGTCACCTGCAGGATTCTGGGGCTGCTTGTTCTGTCATACCTAACAGAGCTGACCAGTCTGAGACCCAACACAGGAGAAAGGTTTCAGCTATTTTCAACCCTGACCATGCCTTGAAATCTCCCAGGGCGCTTTAGGGAAACCCCGGAAATTCTGATTTAATTGGACTAGAGTGGATCTGCACGTTAGTGCGTTTTAGAATCCAGATAACTCAGTGTCCTAAAAATTCCAGTGTGGCCCATTTGTAGAGCTGGTGTTCTCCCCACCTGAAGGAACATTTCGATGGGACAAGATAAATGCCGACAGAGCCAAAACCCTGCTGGCCACCTGGGACCCCAGGTAGATGGCTCTTCAGTGGCCAACACAAAACTCTCGCTTTTGTCTACAAACCTGGATAACTGGTTTCTGTTTGTTCACTGCTTTTGAGACCAAAAGTGCTCTCTAGAAAGCCGTCTTGCAGAGAACAGGTGCTCCACAAAGGAGAGGTTCTCAAAGTTTTGTGTGAGCAGCACACTTTCGAATAGTAAATCTTTGGAGCGCACCGGAAGGGATGAAAACGCTCAAAATCACACCAAACCGATCGTCAAAACTCCCAGCGATCACAACAGAGTAAGATGACGCCAGTGACCAACACTCCCTTCACCACTGTGTCAGCCCACCGCCCCCCCTCCTTCCAGGCCCGGCTCCTGATATGTTCTCAGCACAGCCCAGGAAGGATCCCGTCCTCCTGCTGTTCCAGCCAGCGTCTCCCCTACCCCCCAACTCCACACCATCACACAGCTTGGGCCTCCACCAGGCCTCGCTGCAGCCTGAGCACCCCACTGCAGCAAAAAGGTGTTTTACATGTTGATCGACAGACAGCAGCAAACTATGAAAGGCAGTGTCCTAAACAGTGCAGAGTGAAGCAGCCTGTAAGTATCTAATTTTGATTTATTTTCTCAATTGTGTAAATCAACTTATTTATTGAAGTATGATATACCTCTGGAAGTCAGGAGTGTGTACAGTTCAATGTATTTTCACAAAGTGGAACCACCCTCAGATCCAACAACCAAAAATCAGTGACACCCAGAAGCCCCTGGGTCCCCCCTCCCAGTCATGAGCCTTAAATGGGACCACTATTAGGACTCCTATCACCAAAAATCAGTTTGTCTGTTTTGGAACTTTATATAAATGGAATCATACAACATGCATTCTTTTTGTGTCTGGTTTCTTTCCCTCAACATTATCTTGAGAGGCTAGAGCGGTACATGTAGCAGTCATCTGCTCTTTTTGTTGTTCCTGTCTGTCTGTCTGTCTGTCTGTCTTTTTTCTTCATAGTATTCCATTGTGTGATATGCTTATTTTAAAAGATGAGCATTTGGGTTGTTTCCAGTTTGGGGCTCTTACGGTTAATGCTGCTACAAACATTCTTGTACATATCTTTTGATACACAAATGGCCTAATTATCTGTTGGGTATACACCTAGCAAGAAAGACAGTATGAACGAAAGAATAGGCAAATAGACCAACCTAACAAAACAGACTTCAGAACAAACCCACACATATAAAGTCACTTGATATATGACAAAGGGCCGATGCAGTGCAATAGGGAAAAATGATATTTTCAAATAGATGGTGCTGGATTAATTAACTGGATATTTACATGGAAAGAAAAATCTTGACCCCTACCTCACACCACACACACAAATAAGTTCCAGACAGACTGCAGAGCTAAATTTGAAAAATAAAGGTTCTAGAAGTCAAATAAATGAATATCTTCATGGTCTCGAGCTAAGTTAAAATATCGTACACAGGACAACCATAAAGGAAAATGCTGATAAACTGGATTTCACTAAAACTAATAAGACTTATTATTCATTAAGAGGTGCCCCTTAAGACAATGAAAAGACAAGTCACATACTAGGAGAAGAAATTTTCAATATACATATCACACAAAAGACATACCCAGAAAATGTAAAGAAGTCCCACAAATTAATTTTTTTAAATATAAAAACCCCAATTTTTTTATATGGGTGAAAGATAGGAATAGGCATTTTACAAAGGAGAATATACTAACGGCCAAGAAAACATGAAAAGGTGCTCAACATCATTCATCATCAGGGAAATGCAACCTAAAAGCCACAG